>NC_140669.1:18920000-18985000 GCF_054131305.1 Coturnix japonica
TGCCTTGGCTAAGATTCCCTCTGCAGCAACTTTTATACAGGTAATTTTTTTTTTTCTCCCAGTAAAAGTTTGCCAATAGACAGCAAGCCTTCTCCAGCCCATGCTGTCTCTGTTCAACCTTCCTGAGAGTACAGAAGTGCATTCAGAAATACCCAAACAGGGTCTGGCAGAGATGGAGTTAACCTCCTTGGTAGCAGCCCATATGCTGCCCTGGTTTGGATTTGTGGCTAAAATAGCACTGATACCAGCAATGTTTGGCTGTTGCTGAGCAGTGTTTGCAGAGCCTCAAGGCTTTCTTTTCACCCCCCACTGTGCTTCCCCAGCAAGCAGAACAAGAGTATGCAAGAAGAAATCTTCTGGAAGATTTAATTACTTTTCACAGATTGTTAGCAAATGGGACCCACCAAAAAGATTTTCAGGTTCTCCATTGCCACTCAGAGCTTTAACCATTGTTAGCTTCACTGCACATTACTCCAGTCAACCAAGACATTTAATAATAAATCATTTTTAGACAGTAGTATGTTTTGTTGGTTTTGGTTTGTTTGTTTTCGCTACATTTAGAATTAATACTTCAACTGCTTCCTAGAGTGAATGCCACATTGCTAACAGACATTATATTATGAGTGTTTTAACTTCTTGTTAGTCATAAATGATCGAGCTGTGATAATTATAGCCTGAATACTGTGTATGGCCAAGGTAACATCTGTGATGGTAGAAAGCTGACAAGTTCTGCAAGGACCTGTATGAGCCCCAGCCTGCACAGAATGAACTGCTTCGAGGAGAAACAGCTCAGACCTCCATATTAGCCTTGTTCCATTACCTGGGACAAAGAAATACAGATGGCTTGTTTTGGTTTTCCTTTTTTTTTTTTTTTTTTTTTGCAGCCTGTTAATTCTTCCTGTTCTTCTGCTCCCTACCCCCAGTGTTTTTTCATTCAACAAAAACATTCACTCAATTTAGTCTTCTAGAGATGCTCCTTGGCAGTCCAATTGGTAATAGCAATAATTTAAAGAAAACTTACCTACTTTCCTAGGATGCTTCAGAACATAATGAAACAGATGAAAATTGCCTTTCCCCTCCAAGATCTTCTGGATGGATAGATGATGCAACACTATTAAATAATAACCTAAGAGAAGGAAGCAAGGGTAAGCAGCGTACACAGGTCCTGGCCCTGCCCTGTGCAAGACTTCTCAGGGCTACCAGTGAAACGGCCTGCTTGGCACCAAGAACTTGTCAACCAGGCACTGTAAAAACCATCAAGTGTCTTATAATAAAGTATGAACAAATAATTGAATTCATAATTATTTAGACAAACACATTAAAAACAAGATTTCCAAGCAAATAAATGGCACAATAAAAAGAGGTTCAATGAAATTATGGCAATATCCTTTCATGGCTATACATAATGTTCTTGTCATTAAGAAATGAAAAATTATGGGTAGATGCGTGTTGTATTGGAACATTTGAGCCTTTTGCCAAAGAGAAGCCTAAAATCAATCTCAGATAGATAAATAATGCTGGAATTTTCAGGATCTATTATTACTGTGTTCAACTCTTGTATTTGCTGTACAGAAATATCTGCACAGATTTGAGGTGTCACATTCTCTGTTATCAACACTGCTGTTATATACAGCAGTGAACATATATAACCGTAACACAAAAATAACTTTCCTAGAATTCAACCCCTGACCCTGACAATGACTCCCTGCCTGGGACCTTTCTCGTTCAATGAAGAGAGATTCGCACAATAAAATGCAGTTACACTAAATCGGTCCCTTAAGGGTTTGGGTTTTGTTCAGGTATCAAAATAAAATACTCTAGTTTTGTATAAACTCAAATAGTGAAGTTTATTAAACTATTGTATTTGTAAAGGTCTACCTTGGTCTCTATTAAATAAACACATTCCTCTTGCACTCTGCAGATATATCAGAATTCAGATGTCCTCTGACTGAGAATCCTTACAAAGAAAAATTACTGAAGTTATATTTTTAAGCAACAGTAGAAATCTCAAACATAAGGCAGGAAATAAAATCTGACCATTTTGCCTTGGCGACGTACATCCCTTGAAGGCAGCTGAAATCTCACTCCCTCGAATGAGCCACATTGTAGTTGATGTCGGGACACGTGCTTACTCAGCCATTCCGAGGCAGTAGGACATCTGTAGAGTTGGGATGTCAGACTTAAATCTTGATTCCAGAGAATTTTTTTCCCCATCTCAGCTTTTACCTCCATGAAGGAAATCAAAATGGAGCCATGGATCACTCACTGATGAGTGCACTTGCAGAAGCCACCAGGCTTTGAATACTTCCCTCAGCTATTGGCACAATCTGCAGAGAGCAACAGCCAGAAAACAACACACACTCATTGCTCCCTTCATTCCTCCCAGGCCATCACCTGTAGAAGGCTCTGATCTTCTCATTTTCCTCCAGGGCCTTACTGGCTCAAGAGGAAATTTCAAGGCTAAACCCAGCACAAGCCACTCCAAAAGGACTGCTGGACGTCTCAGCAGCAATCTGTGTACCAATCTACCCTCCAAGACCAAATGCAAAGATGATAGAGAATCACTGTTACCATCTTTGCAGGAAGGTAAGAGGAGAGCAAGGCATTCGTGTACATTTGTTATGCATATTTTGGGGGGGGAGTTATACAACTTTAGTTTTGCAAGGCAATTTTCTGACTTACGCTGACAAACAAACCTGATTTGAAAAATCTTACATCAGCAGGGTTGGCTTGCAGATGTTATTTGCACCATTTATTTATCAAAAATAACTAGAAAATGTTTTTAAAGCATCATTCCAAACCGCACAAATAGGAATGTGACATGGGCTGTCTGTTTTACTTATATGATTTTACTGCTTCGTAGTCTGAGCAAACAGAGAGGCTATTTTCCCCAGGGGTTCAGGAGGGCATACTATTTCATTTCTTCAGAAAATTGTTTCTCTGGGTTTCAATCTTTCTAGCTAGATATGACAAAATATAATATCAAGAACACTTATGTTTTTTATCAGCTCTATTTTTAAGGCATAAATAATAGATCAGTATACATTTAAATCAGGTGACCAAGTCTGATTTCCAGAATCAAATAAGTGTTTTGCAATTTTTAAATGATGCTGTACGCTTTCACAACAGCATCATTATGCCTTTAAAATGCTTTCAAAAGACCAATTTATAAGCATGGAGCAATTTTGAAGATATTTCACTAGTGTTAATAATACCTCACTCAGGTGGCATTCAATTTTCTGAATCCTTGGGTTAATGAGGCAAATAAATCAAAATTAAATTGGCCTTGGAAAAAAAAAAATCTAACAAAATTGCATCTATCACATCCTGAGGCTCCTCCACTACCGCTCACAATGGCTAACAATATTGCATCCCCCAGAATCACCGCGCTTACTTATAATGCATCTTCTGAAATTCCTAAAGCATCTGAGGTTTTGAAACCAAATAGATCAGGCTTCCATGACTAGATGAGCATAATGCCTTATTATAGCGTACCAGGAGTATCCTCAATAAGTTGCACTTAGTTGAGTAGCTTCCATCAAGTGTCCCTACATACCAACTGCTCGCCATTTGGTCAGCAATCTAACAGGCTCCTTCCTGGAAGTTTTCACCATCACAAACCTATAAGACAAGTCTAATGATAAGACTTGAGAAGAAAATGTATTCCAAAACCGTGCTGTCATTCCCTGCCATTAAAAGGGAACACAAAACCGAATAGCTGATACAAACAAAAATCCTAGCTTAAAAAATAAACAGAATACTTCCACTCATTGTTGGAATAGGAACAATGGAAATATATCATATCCACTCCCTTCTCTAAAATATGAAAGGGAATATTTTCCAGATTCTGAGTGGGACTCTGCCATTGGGAAATACCAGTGCTGTCAGTTCTTTAAAAAATAGTAACAATTTAAAAAGGATTACTAATATACAATATTGTTTACAGAGAAGAATAGGAGATGCTTAAGCTGTTACTAGAAGTAATAAATTCAGTGTGAACAAACAGTACTCAACAGATCACAATACGTACAGGGGTTGCCACAGTTCCTTGCAGACAGCCTCCCACCTGTGCCACGGCCAGGAGCTCTCTGTGGAAACAAACCCAGCCAAAAAGGGGGCTCTGCAGAACAGTTGCATGATCAAGGCCTTGATTAGGACCAATTCACATAACAACCTAACGCATGACTTTTGCTGTTCCTCTCAGGGGAGGAACAACCCTACAGAGTCAAGTTTCCTAACTGCTGTCAAAAAGGTTGCTCCTCTTCCAAGAAATTTTTCAAGCAACCTCAGTACCGAACAGAACCATTCCCAGCTCCTGAATTACAAATTACCATCTTCACAGAAGAGAAAGTTCAGCACACAACTCCATCAAGGCAACAAAGCTCAGCATCCGGCTGCTGAGGAAGCAGATCTACAGAACAAGTTCTGCTTGAAGTTATTCCTTCGAGTTTTGCTCATGACAGACAGTACTGGTGCAAAGTCACCACGCAATGATTATTCAGCTGCTTGCTCAGAATAACACAGTAATTTAATTCTGATTTTTAGCCTACAGAGCAGAAACCACAACTGCTATCAGCTCTCTCTCCCTCAGATTTCCAAAGGCTTTTGGCTCTTTACGAAGGAGCACTGATTTGGGTTTTCACCATGTCTGCCAGGCTGGCGCTACCATTATGCAAATAATTTATAACAACAGGTGAGGAAGAAAACTTGTTTATGCTCAGGAAACAGACGAAGCAAAGCTGAAGAAGCTCGCTCAGCCTTCAGCACAAGGTGATTGGAAGAGACAGATCACACCAGAGCACAACAAAAAGGGTTAAAGGTAGTCCCTCAGGAAAAAGTACCATGAAACAGCAACTGAACCAGTGTTAATTTAAAAGCCAAGATTCATTTGAAAACATCCACCTGTAAGTCAAAACGCATCCAAAGATTAATTTCCCCATTTACACTATTTGCAAAATATATTTAACTTAGAAGCATCCCTTTTTTTCCCTGAAATAATTGCTTACAAGATGAGAACTAAAGCACAATCTCAAGTGTAGTAAAGGTAATTGCTGCACTTACTGCTCATGTCATGTTGATGTATTACTATGTATCAAAGGTCACAGTTCTGTACTCATACATTATCAAATTTGAAAGAGCAATATTCAATTCTGACCAACCTTTAAACTGCCCACAGTGTGCGTGAAAATGGATGTAGGGCTAACTCGGGGTTTAAAAAAAAATGAACCCATGTTTCGGAAGCTGAGGGGTCAATCAGGCAGACTGACAGGGTTAGGTGTCAGTTCTGTGCAGCTAATACTCCCTCGGATTATCAATGAGGGGCAGCACACTGATCACAAGCTAAAGCAGCTGTACTAATGAAAATGAAACAGTCTGAAAAAATTAGGTAATACAGCCCTGTGACACGGGGCAGTTCCTTGCAGACAATAATGCAAGAATAAGGACATAAATCACCATTTAGATACGATAAAACCTGCACTACCCACCCTGAAATGTGTCTTTGGAAGCACAGGCAAGTCAGCATCTTCACAACTCCACAGTCCCCCCTGAAGCTGCCACACAATTTGTTATACCAGCTCAAGGCAGGCTATCAGCACCTCTCCCTCACAGCACTATCTACACACCAGGGCTGCTCTGAAAGTAGTGCCTCCTATTTTATCATGTTGGTCCATGAAAGCAGAGGTGGATATTGGTTGTATGACAGTAGAGGTTGAACATTCCCACCCATATTCCATTCCATTTTGTTGCCCTTTGACAGATAGCAGAAGGGGCAGTCTGAAAACATGGCCTCTGACAGAGAAGTGCATATGGAGGCAAATGTGTGGAATTAAATTTCTCCATGCACCTCCACTGGCACATTTTTACAAGTGCAGCATGAAGGTCCTTGTACATCATTGGTGAAAAGTCTGATTGACAAAATACATAGGATACGAGTGCAAATATTCCCTGAGAAATACTAACCTTCACATTTCCTCTAAAACACTGTATAAAACTCTTCAAAATCATTTTCTTGGTGTTTTTGTAAAATGTTGTGTGCAAAGCAATTCAAAATTAAGCCTCTTCAACTAGGTAGAGCTCCTTGGAGCAATGCAAGGAATCACAAAGCAGACCACTTTAGGATAGCTGGAAGGTCTTCGTTGCTTGAGCATTCAACAGATGCAGCATTTCTATTTTCATTTAGACAGTAAAACAGAGAAAGCAAGAGAAAGAATTATTATTTCAATAGAAGTTACAAATCTGGAGTTGAATTTGAATTCCCAAATTGAATATTCTAAATTGCCAGATCTCCAATATTTGCACCCACTGTTTTCTCCCATATCTGATTACTTTGGAATTTTTGCTGCATGTATATCTCTCTGGCAGTTACAACCTTGCTTTTGCATATAATTGTTCTCACACAACAGAAAGAGAACATGACTTCACAGTGGAAATAGTGACAGCTTACAAAATCTTTTTGGAAAAATATCAGTAATTGTGCACAGAACAATTAGCAGCACGGTGCTGGGCCTGCGCAGAAGTAGCACTCGAGCATGTTTGTTCCCACAGTGACTATGGTAAGAAATAACCCGTATTACAAGAATTCATCAGGATCCTCCCTACTATGTAAAAATTAAGTTGTGATCAAATTGATTTTATGCAACCTTGGAAGGGCTATATTATGATTCAGTGCTTTAGATTTTGCACCGTTGCCAGGTTAGATAATCTATCAACAATCTTAAGAGTGTTTGCTTTAATCTCCAAACCCTATGGTTTGGGAGCAAATTATTGTATAATCAATATGCTTCACTTTAAAACCTCTCTCTCTATCCTGCCCATCATACACCTCTGTAGGTCTTATTCTTGCAGAGAAAGATTGAATGCGACCTGACAGGACCCTAGAGAGGTTCACAAATCAAAAGCAATGGGGGAGAGAAGTCAAATTCCTTGAAACTCGTGATCTTAAGAGACAACTCAATGTATTTATTTATTTTTAAATGCTAGAGGGCAGCAATTTCCATTGTTAAAAGCTATTACAACTCATTCTTTTTTGTTGCATAAACAAACTGCCAATAAAGACCACCTGTCAAATAGTTCCAGCCTACTTGAAACACCATCTTTTCCCTGAAGAACCAGACTTCAGAGCTCTAAGCAGTTGGTCTAGCAGACAATCTCAAGCATGGGACAGTTCTGATGGAAGTTTGCAACTGTTATGATGCATTATTACACAACAACACCTGGCAGGCAAAGTCCAGTGCCAGTCAGCCCAGCAGGGACAATTAAGTGCTGGTTGTAATTCCTCACCTTCATCAATCTCCACAAACTTGAAAACTGCCAACTCCACCTAAAGACCACAATCATGTTCAAGTGCTACTTCTGTGCTGGCCTAGCTAATGTGCTGCTAATTGTTCTGTGTACAATTGTCTGTATATTTTAACTACTGAATAACCAGCAGCTTCATTTATCCTATTCACCCATCCCCACAAGCATATGAATGTTGCTAAGACAAGGCAGAACCACATGAGGGAGAAATATTTTTCTCCCAGACTTCTGAAGGTTATTTGTTACAAAAAGTAACCACTATCCAATTCAAGAGTAAAAACAGAATTCCTATGTTTTTGTTTAAAAAAAAGGAAAAAAGCAACTTCATAATGTTAGTAGTAGCTAAAAGGTCTTACTCTATCAAGTTAACATTAATCAATAATTTTGGGATTAAATCTAAAACAAGCAAGTATATCTGAGATATATATATATATGTATTGCTAATTGCAAAGACAATGTTTCTATTGTTAAATAATCACCTGGAATATACGCTGTCACACCGTACTCCAATACCATACCTGAAAACAGAAGTGTTCTCAAAGTCTTACCTTCTCTCCTTCGCTGTCTCAGGGCCTTTCCCATCAGACAAAAACGCTCCCCTCTTCCATCCTGTATCAGCTGGTGACACCTCATGGTTCAGTTCTTTAAGTCTTCCCATTGGATTTGCTCCAGCACCACAAGTGGTGCAACCTTCTTGATCTTGACTTCAAGGCAAGCATATGCACTCCTAGTGACATGTTTTTGATAACATCTAAACCTGCCTGTAAATGAAGGCAGCTTCTGTACCACCTTTCTTTGCTTTTCCTTGTCAGCTTCTGCTTTTCTTGGGTGTAAACTGAACAGTTTTCTTGAGACAAACCACCTTCATACTAGGATTCATTCTACTAAATGATCTACTTCTGTCAAAATATCTGGATTAAATATCACTAGCAATATGCAAAATTCCAAATTCTGCTTTACATAACCCTACTTCAAGTTTTTGGGGGTCAAAGAGACATGACTCAAAACATCAACTTTGTTTCCTTGACACGCAGTTTGATCCAATTCTTCTTGAACAGGCTTTTTTTTTCCTTTTCTTTTTAAATTATCACCTCTATTGCAGTAACTGGAAGTCAAGAAGCACCTGCTGCAGAAACAAAATCCTCTCCTCTCAAGTGTGTCAGGACTGGAACACACATATTTGGCATGAATACTGTGTAAATGCTTACTGTAAATTGAGGAAAGCCTGGAGTCATATTAGTATCATATATATATCCCTGAGCCTGAATTGACTTGCAAATTAATCTCATGTACCATAACTTTAAACCCTTGAAAAATTACAAAGTTAAAAATAGATCTTTCTGTACAAAAAAATAAAAGGGTTGAAACTAGATCTTTAAGTCCCTTCCAACACAAGCCACTCTTATTCTGTGATCTTTAACGGCTTTTCTAAACCCTCTGAAGCAGTTAATGGGAGCAACTGCATAGATACAATGTTCTAGGAACCACAAAGCAAGTTTGCTGCTAGATATCTTTATTTTCCTTTAACAAAATACACAAAGGCACAAGATTCACTTATGTCTTGTCATTATTTTACAGGTATAAATAGTGCTTCAAGTACAATCAAGTGCAGAGACTTTCTATATTTTATGTAAACACAAAACAGATCTGTATGTATGTGCCTCTGGTTCATTTGCAATGCAAATACCAAAGGAGATGCCATTTTTCAGTGTCATTTAACTGAATTCTGTCAAAAAGTTAAACTATGAATAACATCAACACTACTGTAATGACACTTTCCATACCCTTAAGTCAAACATCCGATGACACTTCTGTTTGTAAACATCTGTATTTAAGATGTACTCAATTTACTTCAGTAGGGAAACATTAAAAGGTATCTAAGTTCACTAGACCAAACTTACTAGATCAGCTCTGGGCCAGTAGTTCATCGACAGCTAAAGAGATGCCAAGTTACGGGTCACCTTTAATAAAACTTAAAAGTTTAATTCTTCAAATACGTAAAGTGAACGATGTCTATGACTGTTAGACTTCAACCAACTATACATTCTGTGAGTTAACTTAAAGACATGCTTAATTTACAATAACCACTTTTACACAAAGCTTTGACATACTGTGGCAGTTGAGGCAGTTTAAGCTCAAGCGAGATTTTTCAGTTGTACCATTTAAAAAAGCTCACCTGAATAGTAACAACAGGCATGAACAAAGCTAAAAACTAGCTACAGAAGGCACTTTACTTTATTCTGCTTTTGCTAAAGATTCTTCGCTTTGTTCAGTTGAAATAGCAGAATCTGAAATAGAGTCTTGAGACGTTGAAACACTTTCTGCTTCTTCTTTTTCAACTTCTTCAACAAGACTATCACTCAACTGCTCAGCACTCGGTGCTTTCTCATCTGTCTCAATGAGCTGAGCCACTTCTACAGATTCTGTGGAAAGAAAAGAAATCCAATAGCTATTTTCAGAAATAGTGTACAGCTTATATTTCTGAAGTGCATAAGAAAATATTTTGCAATCATAGACAGGTTTCAACTAGTCATTACATAAAGTTCTCAACTGCCAAAGGTAAAACCTATAAAGAAACAAGAAACTGCTAGGGAAAAGACTTCAGACCCTGCTGAAAATACCACATATTATTTGTATACATTCATACTCAACAGAAACTTTCTAGGCTTCTTCATTTAACATGAGACATTGTTAGAAGTAGACATGGCAGTTCAGTATCTTTATTCTTGGTAATGGAAGCAATACAAACTGTATGGCTTTTTCAAGTTGAACCTCCATACAAATACACTCTAAAATATTCTACTTGGTAGAAACTACTTTAAGCATAAGGAGACAGGTAATTAGCAAACTGGGAAAAAACAGAACAATCTAGTTCAACATCTGAAAACTGCCAATAAAAATCTGAATACTCTTGATTTTGCTATTTGCCTCGCCTCTGCTTTTTTCCTTCAGTCTCAAATACTATGAGTTTATGACTTTTCTTGCTCCAGCCCCTCAACACTTAGGTTACATTTGATCTTTACTGCAGTAGCTAAGAGAAAGATCCCTAAGTACACTTAAAGGTGATAAAAGAAAGGTAGCATTCTTGATGATTAATCATGAATCCCAGATTTAACTGAAGAATGCAGCTACATATGACTAACAGCAAACAGCTCCATGATGGTTTAAGGCAAGTTTAAGAGCTGCAACTTTAAAAGCCCCAGTTTAGGCTACAGTAGTTCCCATTTTCTTAACTTTTCTTCTTAATGCTTACAAAGCATGTGTACATCACACAGAATGAGTTCATCTAACCCTCTTTTTAGAGGTTATTTCATTGTATAACCAGTGATAATCACAATACTGCATCACTACTAGATCAAGTAGAAGATTTGAATACTCATGTTACAGACAAAAACAACATAATTTTTTAAACTAAAGGAACTGTGAACGTGCTACTCAACTCCAGGTAAGCAAAGCCAAGTCTTCTTAGAAATCACAGAACTCTAGCCATGTTAGCTGGATTGCAGGAAAGAAACAGCAGGCAGAAATTCACATATGTTAAGTGACAAACCAGCTTACAAAGACAGACCATGTTCACACCTGTCCCGTGAAAGCAAAGTATATTTAATAATGAAGCCAAATCTCTAACAGAATTTGTCCACTCCATTATTTATAAAGAAGAACACAGTAAATAGACCATTTTGACCAATTTACTCCTTATTTTTGTCCTCTTGCCAGTTCTATTCCCAATGTTTCTGCTCCATCTGAAACACCTGCCCTAAGCTAAGCTCTACTTTTGGTAGAACTCAGATAAGCATATGCTCAGAACAGAATTATTTTTTGAAGTCAGTATCACTGTGAACACTTCTGCTGAAGTGCAAACCAAGTTTCTGCATCTGCCCTGTAAACAGAAATCCTTTCAAACATACTAACAGTTGCCATATGCCGAAAGCATTAAATAATTCTAAAATACTCAGACAGCCAAGGAACACCATGCAAACCTGAGACCTGAAGTTCACAGGCATCTAATGAACATCAGCACCAAACACATACCACAAAACACTCATTCTGTCAAGCTGTAATTTCAACATTCGAAATGTTGCTAAACGATAAACCTACATCAAGAATGGAGGAGAAGTAGCTAACACGGGGCAGGCAGAATTAATCACAAAGATGAAAGTAATTCGTAGTGTATTTTCCTCCCCTCATATAAGATCCAAACAAGGATACTTCCATGTTCAGAAGAGACCTGCCTTTGTCAGGAAAAAAAAGTATTTTGTCTCATTCTGGTACTAAAGTCTCCCAAGTTACACTGTTGAATAACAAAGCATGTTTATGCCAGTAATTTGCATCAGATTGACAGCTGATGACTTCATATTTCCAGAGGATTACAAAATCCAAGGTTCAGTGCCAGTAGCAGTCCACACAACCACTCCTCAGATCTCTTATCCATTGGAGTAGCATGTAGCACGCTTGTCACTGTGCGAGCACACAGCAGAAAAAAGATTGAGCTTCATGCTCTATTCATTAGTAAAGCAGCTGACTGGTAAAAAATATTTATAGCACTTCCGCATCTCATTAGCTTGCAGTTTCTTCAAGCTATATAGCTATGGTTTAAACAAATTACATTTCAGAGTCGGATATCCCTGTGTTGTCAATAGTGTGGTGAGTTTGGTTTCTTGACATTAATGCTTGTTTACCTCTAAGTGAAGATATTCTATTCTTGCTATGACAGCATTTATATTACCACAGTGAACAAAAGCCTTCCCCAGAGCTATACCTTCACAACTTAAAATTACAATCAAGGAAGATGCTCATTTATTAATAAAGCCCAACTGTCAGTAAGCAGAGTTATGCTTCAAATTAGGGTTCTGATGGAAAAAGTGATTTACTGAAAATGATATTTTCTCATTCATAAGAGATTACTTTGTGGCAGGACACAGGCAGTTAACGTGCAGCGACAGACAGGGTAGCATATATTACATCAGCAAGACATTCCTCGGATATTAGTTACGTTAAATATTAACACATACTCTATTCCTGGCTGCTTACTAATTATCAAAACAGAATAGTTCATACCTTGTAGGTGAAATATTCAGAAAAGACACGGTATTTAAACAACACAAAAACAAAAGTCAACAGACCAAGTTGTAATATCTAATTTCTCCCCTCAGAATTTTCAGCATGTACTTCTTAACCAGGAAAAGATAAGTAGGAAATGACTCCCATAGTGGTTTAATATTTGTTGGTTTTTGTTGTTTTAAGTTAAAGAAACACACCAAAACACAAAGACCACAACCAGAAAAAAAGTAATTTTCAGTGTTAAGGGTAAATCAAAGAAAAATGTTTTTTTTCTAAAAAACCTACTTTGAGAAAAGCAGTATTTCACAGAATTTTCACTCCCACATCTCAACTGCCTAATGAAACACTAATTCTTAAAGCTTTCTTTTTTTTAACAACATCTATAAACTGACTCAGCAGCTCAAACCCATTAAAAGTATAGTTTGATAAACATTACTTCAAAGATAACACTAGCTTAATTAGCACACCCTCTCTCAAAACCTCTAAAAGGCTGCAGCTGAACGTTACTCAGATGCCCTCAAGGCACATATCTCCAAGAGTTAAATATCAGTCTGCAGGGGCTTCCCTGTTTGATTCCTACAGAAGAATCCCTGAGATCTGAAGACCCCATTAACTGTGTCTTTTCTACAACAATCTTCTGTAGTAGTCATGAATTTATCAGTCCATCCACTATTAGCTGAATAGATCAGACAATTAGAGGTCAATGGTGAAATTTGCATGGTCTGGCTTCACACATCTGATTTAGTTCTTGTTTCAATACTTATAAAAGTACACTTAAGTAGTTAAGTACACCTATCTCTGTTGTCATTCTATTGTAGTTCTCCATCTCCTTAGTTATGTGAATAAAACTGTTAGCAACAGCTATATTTACATACTTAAGACAGATTGTAACCTGTGGCATACTGGCAAACACAAGGGGAGAGAAATAAAATATGCCGTCTTAAATACTTGTATGTGGAACTTTTCAGTCTATGTCAAAAGGAATTTCTTACCTCCTTTACATTGCTCCACAATACATACAAACCAGACATTATCCTTTCAGGCGATCCAACAACTGGTTAGGGAACTACACTGAAACTAGCTGAGGCAAGCTGCCCAGTTACAAGCACTGCTTTGACAGGAAAAGTAGCCAAGCAAGTTTTCCCTGCAGCGCACCTTTCATCAGATCACACCCACAGAGATGGCTACAGCTAGATAATTCTTCCCTACCAGTCTTAATCAGCATTCCCATGCCAGAAGGAAAGGCTGATGCCATTTTGTACTCAGTGTTAAAGAGTAAACAAGTATTGTGTCACAATATGACAGTCTACTACAGATGATGAGCTTCCAGACTGAACATCTTAGACAACTTTTTCCAGTATACTCCACTATTATTTGAACTAAGGCAAAATGCCAGTAAATACACAAGAATGTAGCCAACTGGAGAGTCTTGGGTTCAAAACTATAATTCCCAAAGTCTTTTAAAACACTGCATCTTCCTGTTGGCTGTACACCAGATGCCTACTGTATCTGCAGACTATAAAACGTCTCAAAAGGAACTACGTTAAATTAAAATTGACAATTTGTCTTTGAACTCCCTAATTCTAAACAAGGTGGTTTTTACTAGATTTTCCTGCCCTGGGGAAAACAGCAAAAGGAACAAAGGCAGAAATTCCAACACAACTTAATCAAATGACCTGCTGAACACAGTTGAAGTTAACCACTTCGCTCCTTAACAATGCTATTTTCCATGAGTTTATCAGTAACAGTGGTATAAATAATTTTGCCGTAACATCATTTCCAATGGACATACTGCAAGAAACCTTGGAGTTTTAGACCAAAAGCAACAGCATCAAGTTAAGCTATAAGCAGGGACAAACAGATTGGAAAAATTATAGACGGTACCTACTATAAAGCTACTTCTATAGAAAAACAAAATCACCCAGGCAGAGAAATACTAACACACAGTTAAGAGAAACATATAGACATTACATATCAGTAAAAGATGGCACACTCAATACCAGCATGCATGGGGAAATTGCCATTTCATTGGGCACTTAATAGGAACAGACTTGAGATTAACATGTACCTTCTGCCTGCTGATTCCCCTGCGGTTCGCTCTCTCTTGATTCTGGATGCTCTGTTTCCGATTGCAATTCTGAAAGTTGCTTTTTCTCAAACTTGAAATCTGGAAGCCGAGGAGCCCGAGGCCTCGTTTTTCTTGCAGGATTCAGGAAAAAGCAGTAGGCACACCTAAATGCTGCACAAAAGCATATCCAGTAAATAGCCCCACTAACTGATTTCACATCTCACCTTACTCCTGCACAATATCTTGACTGTCCAAAATACTATAAAGAGAATTAAATGGCTATCAACATCAAAGCTTATTTTCATCAAATTTATACAAAGTGTTCTATTTAGTTTTGGTTTTTGTTGGTTTTTTTTTTCCCTTTCAGCGCACATTTACTTATTAAATACCTGTTTGCTTTCAGCTCTGCTGCGCTTCTGCAAGGATATTTTTGCCCATAATTGTGAAATATGTACTGAAAATTCAGTACCAGGAGTTGTTGTCACATGCTGTTCTATTCTTTCCTGCAACCAGCAGATTACTTTTTTCTTAAGATGCCACTGTGCTCGTCTTTCAAGTAAAGGGATGCTGTGGACTCTAACGCATTCCCTCACTATCTGCTCTTAGAGGAGCATTCAGTTCCAGTGATGCTTAATTAAGAAAAGGCAATTTTCTTCTGAAGTTCTGTATACCACATAACAGCTAAACACATATTTTCACCAAGACATGAGTGGAGGGAATGGCCATCTCTTGCACACTAGAGCTGCAAACACACTCGAGCTGGGATGACATACAGACTAAATATATTCAGACTCAAAGGAAACTTCCATCTTATTCCTTTACAGTGCCGTATATTTTCTCACAAAATTAAGAGAAACAAGATTAAATAGACTTATCTACCATTCTCCCATTTTTCAAACATCAGGCTTACACTTGTGGTAGAAAGAAGGCAAAATAAAACATCTGTGTTCAATAATGAGCTGTGTCTGTCTTAAGTTATTGTCTGCTATAAATTCACATATAGCCTCCCAGGGCTTGTTCCCACTCCTTTTTCGATGTCTCCCCAAGATCTTCTTACCAAAGTAAAGTTTTAAGTTCTGGTAAAAGAGGAATACTTCAATGTCAGATCGTTTCTCAACACAAAACCCACCTGAGAACCATTCCAAGTCAGTACCAATTCTCAGGGATGTATTGGAGGAGGTTTATTTCTACTGAATACTTTTCTGCACTCAACCCCTGGCCTGGAGGTTGCAGAGAAGTACTTCTTTAAATCTTAAAGTGAATCTTTAGACACAGAGTAGCAAGCTACCATAAAACTGTTCCCATATGCAGTGGCATTTAACAGTGTCAGTTGAGTATTTAACAGCAGTCAAAATGAAGCATCACATGCATTTGTTATGAAACACAAGCCAACTACTACAGTCTACTACAGGTGTTTCCTTACCTACATATTCAAACTCCTCCTTCAGAGCCATACCATTGTGAGAACAACACTGCTGACATATAAGCGCATACCTAGAAAACATTAATACTTAATTTTGCACCTTTAAGTAATAACACTCTGAAGCTGAAGCAGCATTTTACTTTAGACACTAATAGCTTAGATATTTACTCTTAAAAATTAATTTGCCCAGTGAAACTGTTACTATTTAAGGCCAACTAAATCTGTATAGTTAACAATAATTTTAAAAGTTGGTTTAGAAACAGCTACAACTGGGAGCTCATAGTTGAATAGACTTTTAATACCTGCATTTTCAGTAAATAACACCAAAATCATTTATATGTTTGTACTACGTTAGTGACTATGGTTAATATGATTATTCTGATATGTCTGGACAGTTCTGAAAGCAAAGCATTTATAAATGGCAATAAAGCTGAAGTGCTAAGATAAATAAATGATTGGGTTTCTTGAACAATTTATTCACTTACTTGAGAATCAAGGTTTTTATTTTTTTATCATGGCTAATATCATTCCAAGTGGTTACCATTTTCCCTAAAGATTTCATGGAGCACTAAGAAGCAGCCAATTCATTTTAAAAATGTGCAATACTTTTAGTCTTGACCCTACTGATTAAAAAAAAAATAAGTTCCCTAACTCAAGTATTTGCATACTCCCTTAAGCAATGTCTTACCTGTTCTGAGGACCATCACCAACCAAATATTCAATAACTCTATCCACAACTCCTCTTTCTCGAGGAAGAATAGGTCTCGCTAAAGGAGGGCCTGGAGGATGAAGACCTGGAAAGACATGAACATGAAAATCAAATGGATTTTCAACTGTATTGTATAGAATCTGTCAACCACGCATGCTAGTGCCATTAATATTCTACCTAATATAAATGTGTGTTCTTTAATTTACTTGGAAAGCTTTAATTTTTCTTCAACCCACAACAGGTGGAAGCTCACCTGCTACTTCAGCTTACGTTAACTCATTCTACATGTACATATTAACTACATCATTAAATCTACTATTACTAAAAAATATTATGTATCAAAAGTTTTAAATGATGACTGAGAATCACAGACTTCTTAAGAAAATTACTGCTCTTTTTTGAGTTTTCTTAACACACTTTCAAACCTGCACACTAGTGATGTAAAATATTTTTGTATTCCATGTGTTTAACTGCTACCAAAATAGAACTCCTTTAAAAATGAGTAACAACATTAATTGCTACCACCTACATCTCTGTTCACATATAGCAGTTAAAGCACATCAATGGCACACACCTGTTTGAAAACCTCTGGTCTGCTCCAAAACCATCACAAACTACCAATTTCCATTTATGCCACTTACTTCCATACTTTAAGGACTTCTAGTCCTAACACAGAATCATTTAGGCATAGTGAACAAAATTCAATAAAAATCATTCAGACATGACCACTCAATTATCAAACATCAAATCAAGGACACACCTGGCCAAAAGCCATTTACACACAAGATGAGTAAGTTACAATACATTCAAAAATGTAACACATTAATCAGATTATATGGCAACATACACTGCCTTCCACTTCCCTGCTACTTACTAGTTACTATTTTAAAGAAATACTGCCTTTAATACACAGTAATTATATACAACAACATGTACACCTCCCGGAACTGGCATATCACATTGTCATACTTGCAGGCTACAGACAATGCTTCACAGTTTGAAAAACTTCTCAGTCAGTTTTAGTTAAATCTCTTAACTGTGCATCCAATCAACAGCCAGCAACCACATCAGGTTAAGTGCAAATAACTGCTGTCAATGGAAAACATCTGATTTCTCATTGTAAAGGACAGAACCTGAGAACATGTCCTTCAGTGACCACTTATACTACACCCAAGATCAACTTTATGTCCCAACCCTTCAGATTCTTTTTAGAGATGACATCAGCTGCAGTCTGCTCTACAGCTTGAACACTTTGCTAGCAGAGTTGTGAGATTACACACACTTCCTATTCCTAATTCTTTGTGAATTCTGACCTGAAATAACATCTACGTTAATGATAAGGTGAGATTCCTTCCAGGATCTCACATAGTTACCTGAGACAAAAGAACACGCTACACTCACCAACCCAGGAGACTAATACCTACACTTGAAAGCTCATTCAGCAGTTGAGAAAGCTACTACAGCATTTTAAATCATATTTGGCAGCTCATTAACTAAACCTCTAACACATCATAGAGGAAAAAATACTTACAGCTGAACAATGCTATAACCTTATGGGTCAACACGCAGCATTAGTTCCAGACAACTTATCCCGTTGCCATGATTTTGCTCAATGCCAAGGAGAAAGAAATCAACGCGGGGTAATCTGAAGCCATGCAAAAACTGAGTATATTTAATCCTTATGAGTAAAATTCTCAAGGCCCAAAAAGCAACTAATATTCTCTGAGGGAAGAGTTCTGGATTGTAACTATTCAATATATCCAGTAAAAACTCTTATATAAAACACATAGCTTAGAAGGGCTTTAAGTGACCACACATTCAGCTTTTGATTCTCTGTTCCTGTATTTTTCTTGGAAATGTGTTTCACAGATTGGATTAGTTGAACTAATTCAGAAGGACATTTAATTGAAAGACAATATGGAAGAAAAAAGAAAATAGAAAAAAAAAAGGACAGACTTCAAGCTTCACTGCAGATAAGTTTATCTTTCCTGTAGCCCTTTTATGCATGTCCCGGTGCAGACCCTAGCTGAAGGCATTCCTTCCAGTAATATCACTTTCACCAGACTCCTTCATAAATACCCACAGAGAAGTAACATGAATGCTTTGGGTATACACTGACAATTTCACCCCCCCACCCAATATCTGGTTAGTATTCAAACACTGATTAATGTCCAAATACGCCCCATATATCATAACAAAGTTTCCAGTAGTTAAAAAAAAGGTAAAATTTAAGTAAAACTACCTAGCACTATAACATGCTCCAAGGAAAACTTCAATTACCTGCCTACTAATAACTCAAACCAACCATCTTAGTTCTCATGCTGTTATGGACACCAGTAATTAATATGAACATCAAAAGCAATCATTGTAGAAAGACTGGTCATTTTTGCAAAGCTTGGCAAACTCTCAACTACCTGCTGGTTATTAATTTTCAAACATATGGGAGCTCCGTGGTAATACACGTTAAATTGATTCTCCTCTGCAAAATATAGTATAATGAAAATGAATTATTAATCTTCTCTACTTTAGAGATAATTAAGGCTATTCACATTTGTTGCAAGCCATGCATAAACTTAGAGGCAATGATATTACTCTTACAGATAGTGAATTTACATACTTCCCACTACAGCTACACGACTAAGATTTTATATGCTTGAAAGGTTTAGGAAAATTCAAGAGAACACAAGGCTTCCACATTAACAGTTACAGTATACAACACAGCATTGCTGCAACAGAACAACACACTTAAGTTGAAAAAAATGCACATGCAAATAAGCATTAACATGAAAATTACATTAAATATTTTAATTAATTGGCAACTGTCCTTTTAAACAAGCTAATTTTTTTCCCGCCTCTAAACTCCTCCTGCAAGTAAAGGCTTACACTCATCCAGCTTATTCATTGTACCCATCTCTTTTTTCCAAGAAGAAAACTAGCAGATTGCTTATACCTATAAAGCATCTTAACCAAGAAGGAACATGTGATTTTAAACTCATTAAAAAATTTCCAATAAGCAGGTTTCAGTAAACACATTTTGAACCCAAATGACCACTTACTTGGTGTGCAAAGCTAATTTACAGTACTTCAAGATAATCAAGAAGTATTAATATCCTGCCATTATAGTTCACTTCAGGGATAAAAACAAATTTAGCAGTTCCATAATAAAGGTAAACAATTACTAAGCAGCAAGAAGGCTTAAAATGCAGAAAACGGATCACTACTCATAAACATTGCACCAAATTACAGTGGTGTTGCAAAGAGTCTTGGCAAACTGCATCCCCATGACAAGTTGAGGCACATGAACATCCACAAGTCTATGAGTCCTGATGAGATGCATCCCAGAATCTTGAGCGAATTAACTGACATAAACACCAAATCACTTTCCTATGATATGGATGGGGTACCATCTGAAAGGACCTAGACAGGCTTGAGCAGTGGGCCCAGATGAATCTCATAAGGTTCAACAGATCCATGTTGCAAGTTCTTACACCTGAGCAGTGGCAACCCTCACTACAAATACAAGCTGGGGGAAGAAAGGATTGAGTGCAGCCCTGTCAAAAAATTAAAAAAGACCTGAGGGCACTGATGGATGGGAAGCTGGACACAAGTCAGCAATGTGCCCTCACAGCCCAGAAAGCCAGTCATGCTAATTGCTGCACCAAAAGAAATATGGCCAGCAAATCAAGAGGGGGTGATCCTGCCCATTACCCTGCTCTGGGGAGGCCTCACCTGGAATACTGCATCCAGATGTGGATTCCTCGGTACAGAAGAAACAAAGACATGTTGCAGCACATCCAGAAGTGAGCCACAAAAATAATCCATGGAAAGGAACATCTGTCCTCTTTGGACAGGCTGAAAGGTGAGGTTGGATCAGGCCCTGGGCAACCTGATTGAGCTATAGTGTCCCTGTTCTACTGAAGGGGAGTAGGGCTAGAGAGCCTTTAAAGTCCCTTCCAACTTCAAGAATTCTATGATTATATTTTGAGATTGCAATCTCCTTCACTGTCTCAAGATCCAACTTCCCCCAAATATTCTGCATCAAATGGATACCCTGGATCTGGTCCCTGCTGCTTCACCTCCAGTGACCAGAATAAAATCTCCTTCTCTCAAAATCTCCCAAATTTTAGCATCCCTCCTGAACTAAACTGCACACATTCAATTTAAGTCCATCCCTTCACAACAAGAAACCAGAAAAACCAAGTTTTAAGGAGCATTCATTTCTACAAGATTTTGACCTGTTGGTAAATTTTTGACTATGGCACCAAACATTCAATTTTAGAAAAAAATCCAGCTACAGCACAGACAATTTTTCTAGCATATTTGGTAGTTCATACTTAGAACCTATGAATATAGATTGCCTGGGTATACCTCCTGGAGTAAAAATTTAAATAAATGTCAAAATGCATGTTAAAAAAAATATGTGCAGGGTTTAGTCAAACATGAATGTATTCGGAAAGTGTTCTCCTCTATATCTGATTTATATAACTGTAGAGTTCTTCTAAACTAAGAACATAAAAAGGTATGCTATATTGTTGACTACAGAATACTGCAAAGTTTTATTGCCATTTAAACAAAGAAGCCATAACAGTTAAATGAGCTCAGGCAATAGGTTTCAGCATCAAGAGGTGCCAGCTGTAAAGAGTTATGGCTAATTGAATATGGAACTCCTGCTTAATCAGATAACTGCTCTGCAATTTCCAAATGAAATGCCATTTCCATACTGTCTGAAAATGGCCTATTTTATTGGTAACCAGAGAAAACAATATAAACTGTAAATAACAGTAAGCATTCTGTTTACCCATTCCAGGCACCGAAGAAGCTGGGGATGAAGGGCGTCTTGGTAGAGTGTTTGACTGCAAGGGTGGCACAGCAATTCTTTCTGGTGGTCCACTAAGAGGAGATGCATCCCTCTGTAGATTAGGAGACGGTGTTGTCGAAACAGGCGACTTTGGAGAGCCCTGCTTAGAATTAGCAGGTGTGGGTGTAGAAGCATTTCTTTGAGCTGCAGTCCTCTGACGAATTTCTGACAAGATATGCACATACTTATTTTAGCATCTAACTCTATAAGCAAAAAATAAATACATTAATATCAATAACCTGCTATTTAAATCAGCCAGAAATAACTGAGTCAAATAAAACCAAAAAAGTCTATAACTAAAAATTGCCACCTGAATGGCTGAGCATATCATATAAATAAAGCCTGCACAGAATGCTATGTTTTTAATAGTAATGATCATTAACTGTGTACTTGGGTTAAAAAAAATTCCAGAAAAAAATTAGCAGATGCCGACCTTATAATTCTGCATTCTAAGGCAGAAAGTTGGACAGATAAGCAGATAAGTTCCAACCAGAAAGTGCAGGTGGAACCTGTGCTTTCTGTTTTACTCTATGATTTAAACATGCTTCCAAGCATTGTTTCCCATGAGAATGAAAACTATTCAGTCATTGCCTAAGACATCCAGTCTAAGTATCCAGTGCTATTAAGAAAGTTTCAGATTAGATAGTTTCAGATTACATATATGAAAACCCTAGAACGACCACAAAACAATACAGTTTTGTTCACTCTATTCGATAAATGTAACAAGCACATGGACTGTCAGAAAGCAGGAAAAGACTCTACTGCTTCATTCTTCTACCTCTTTCTCAGTCCATGACCACAGAGTTACTATTACTTCTAAGAAAAATTATATGTTTCTTCAGCTCCTCTTATACCACGATTAAGTTCTCATTAACAAGAGAAGGAATATCATCCCAGTAATATATTATAGTTTGGATATTTTATCAAGTCATGAAAATTTGAAGTTGCATTACATTTACATACAAGTTTGTTTACCAAAGCAAAGCAAGGCAGGGTCAGTGAGCAGGAATATCACTTAACTGTTTTTCATCCTATCTACACCCTGTTACCTCCAAAAGAACATTTGAAATGCTCTAATAAATGAAACTGAAATTAACCCTCACTTCAGGACTCCATACACTGCTAACACATGATGGCTCAATCTAAAAACTATACCCCCAGAACTGCTGCACCAAAAGCTAACCACCACAGGTTAGCTGTCGCTAAAGGCCACAAGGAGATGGGTGTGCTGAAGTCTGAAGGAGCAAACCCTGTATCTGGGAAGTAAAACACTACCACACTAAGCTTTTCTGTGCACTATGGGGATGGAAAGCATGTAACATGAACTTACACTAGCCAAGAAACTGTTGCTATCACTGGAGCATTAGGTCAAACAAAAATTCAGTTGGTCAACTGCCAACACCCAGAGCTATGAAATCGCAACATGTAGGCTATGATCTCGCCTACTAATCTGTACCTATATATAGCATTAGTATGCACCAGAAGGAAGGAAAGATTATCATCCACAGTCAGAAGACTGCAACCAAAGTCTTAATAAAAAAAAAAAAAAATCTATCTTCTCAGTCACCTACCAAGCAGAAAACATTATTAGCTTCCTCTTCTAGACTATCATGCACTTTGCTGCATTAACTGACGCTTCATCTGCCAGTTTAGGTCACCCAACAAGTATGAAGATCCTTTATGTTTTTAAGTTGGTGCTATTAAGTAAAATGCATCCCCTCATTTAAACTGTTCCAGATCCAGATAACAGGGTAAATTGGTGAGGTAGTTGCAGAAGTTCCTTAAAGGTTTCCTTGGTAACATGTTTCTACTTTTAAAACTTATCCTGTGTCAGAAATTGAATTTTAATTAAGAATTCATCTATGATGAACATCACCACTGACACAGATTTTTGTGAGAGATTTTACTAGCAGCATTTCAAATTAACCTGCACTAGAGTAACTACCCTCTTCATTTACTCGTTTGCAGCTTGTAAAATTCCGCTCAAAAAGTATAATTCATCTATAAATAATATATTGCATGTTAATTATGAACCTCTTGTAAACTTTCAGGCTTCCATAATTAAAGTCCCAGAAGTCAACTGAAGGAAGTATCCGTTTTATCTCTATTCTAACAATATACAGCAACTGCTGAAGAGGTTTCAACGACATTTTTCAGAAGTATTTTATTTCTCCTTCACTTCAAAACTCCTTGATTTTGGTACACTGTTTTTAAAATATCTAGAGCACAAAGCCAGTCATTATATAATTCACAGACTTGTTCGCTTTAGTGGTAAAGATGAACCAAGAACTTCTTTATCCTTGCTGTCTGCACCCAAACCACAACTTGCAACCACCTGTTATTGCATTATGTTTAATTCTGGTCATGCAGTGACCTCAGTTACAACATAGCATTGCTTACAGCTGTATCAGCGCACTGAAGTGAACAGGTACAAAGCAGGAATACCCTGTTGTTTTTTTTCCCCCACTTACTCTATTTTCTTCAAATGGACAGAGTACTGAATGTTCATTCACTCCACTACTCTAAGCACTTAATGGATAAAATTGCACTTAAGTTTTCAAATTCCCTTCCTTCTGAATTTCCAGGATTTTCTAATACCAAATCTCAAGATTAATACAATTAATATCTTAAAATTACTATTAACAAGTATATTAAAAAAAAAAAAAATCAGAAAACCTTCAAAAATTGTGAAGCACACAATGAAGCTGCTGAGTGGTTTTCTGAGAGTTAACTACTATGCGAAACTGAATGATAAAAATCTTTGAACTAACTTGAAATTGAAACTCACATATAACAACATGCAAGTTAAACACATACCAACTAACCTTTCACCGACTGCCACGTACAGCTTTAAGTCCAATCTGATTGGACATTATCTATCCTATGCTTAAGATAACAAGTTCTGCTCCCTGACCAGCTTGTCTCCAAACTGAGACAAGAGAAGTCTAAGGAAGTACACATGTTAACTTATCAGCTATTTTACTCATGTCAAATCACTAATTCTACTCTATGTTATATACAAGAAGTTATACCATAGCCACAATAAGGTACCATCTAGTCATACTAAGCTCACACAGAATCACAGAATGACCCAGGTTGGAAGGGACCTCAAGGATCATGTAGTTCCAACCCCCCTGCCACATGTTCAGTTCTGTGCAGTGTATTTGTTTGGGGCAGTTATTTAGCATGAAAAACAATAAGCTAACACATTTGATATATAAAAGTTGAGTTAACAAATAACTCCACATACACAAAAAAAAATGAACTACTGAGAAAATAAGCCTCCCCTATTTCAGAAGATAAATCCAAACAGCACAAATACAAGCACTGTGCACCTACCAAAAACAGGATTTCAAGAGTGAAAAAATGAAAGAAATACAGGCTTGTTGTTTCAAATTCCTTTCCCAAGAATTAGACAAAAGTTTAGAGCTTTAATACATGCTTCAGAGCAGTACGTCTTCCTTAGAAAATCACATACACAAGATTCTGCAGTTTATTTTGAGCATGAGCCCCCATGGACCTGAGTTGGTTAAAACATCAAATAACCCTTTACACTAAAAGCAAGTTTTTGTTGGTAAGCCGTCTTCATTAACATAGCACCAGGTGGCCTTTGTACTGAAAATGCTACTGTTAATACAGTATAAGTATAGCATATTATAGTCAACTTCAAAAAAAATCCAAGTACAATTCCTGTGTGACAAACCAGCAAAGTCCATCTTTACTACCTACCTAATACCACTTCTGCACTAGCTTTGAGAAATCAACCCATCTGCCATAGAGAAGTAATTTAAGTGCTGCATTATGACATGTCTGACTAGACACAACAGGAGCACAACAGGAAAGTTAAGTCAAGGAGGACAGTATAAGATTTCCCAGCCACTTAGTATTCAAACAAAACAAGTATGTGACTCAAGAACTTGATTTTAATGCATCAATATTTAACGTTGATGCTCTTCTAGGCAATGTTAGCAGCAGTATTTACTAACATCCACTGTATGAAAAAAATAAAGAATGTCCACAGGCATAGTCTAATAAATAGTCTATTAACCTTAAATAAAGGTCAATCAATCTACAAATTTTATTACTAAGAGACTTCCAAGAATGGAAATTGCAATGAAAGATGAGTGTCTCTGCTAAAGAGCAGCCATTTTACAGGGTGATTACCTTGTCCAGGTCTTGAGGTTGCAGATGTTCCAGCAGATGGCAGTTCAGCCTCCTGCCAATTAATTATAAATAACATTATCTGAATGTACGAGTCCATGGTACCTTTTACGTTAAATCACTATCAATAAAGACTGTTACCTTTGCATTTGATTCTGGATCAAACCTCTCAAGAATTAGTTTAGCAGTCTTGTATGTTTCCTTCTCCATCACTTCCTCAAGCTGGAAACAAAAGGTTCCACATATCAAAACAGAATTTTTTCAGCATTTTCTTCACACACACACACCTATTTACAACCAACATAGAGAAGTTCCCAAATTGTGAAGCTCTACTCAACAAGCCATGTTCAGATGTAACTTACGTAACACGTTCAGATAAATGCAGATTTGGTGCACACAATGGATATGAAATTTTGTTTCCAAAAGTTTAGCAACTCTAACGGGCTACTTGTATTTAACAGCTTTATTGCAAGGAAACACCAAATATTGCTAATTGTTTACATATAATGAGGAGAATAATTACATGCACCAACTTCAATAATGGAATGTGCAAAAATCTATCAGCCATCATTATTGGAAGTTATTAGACATGACAAGCAAATGACAGGCAATTCCTTAGATTTATTTCCTCATAGCACTTAATGCTATTAATTTAAGGAAGGTCGTTAGCCAAGTGCTTTACAGAATAAAGTCTCTGTGCCAATTAACTGCTGTCAGCATCGATTTTAGATTATTTATTAGCAGAAGCAATTAGCTTGCTGCAAACGCTGTGAAAACTCACTAACTAGAGAACAGCCATGGAATTTGCACAAATGACTTTAAAGGCTACAGCTCCATCTTTACAGTTCAAACTGCTTTTCAGAAAAAAAAAGGAACATGTTAAGAATTTAAATAAAAAAATTTACTAAGAACTATGCATACTTTAGGGAGTGTAATTAAAGCACTTCATTATTATAGCGCTTTATTTACAATGCACTCAAGTGGTTTTATAGCTAATACATGGGCTTAATTAAAAAAGTAATCACTAGTAAAGTATCATTTTAGTGGTTAACAGTCAACATCAGAAGAAGCTTAACTTTAAAACAGATAGCTAAAGTTATGACAAATAACAAATATACATAGAAATTACAATGCATTTTACAGTATCTTAGGCAGACCTTTTCTCTCAGATATGCTGACTAATGGCCACGTTCAGCTAAAAGTGGTCTTGTTTGTTTGTTTGTTAGATTTGCTGTTGGCATAAGCTGCAAAACTGAAAAGGTCAGTGGTCAAAAAATTACGTTCCCTCGAAGTCATTTATCACTGCTAAAATAATAAATGGTGCACATTAACATGACTTTTAGGCAAGTATTTCACTAGTGAGAAACTAACATCTCAGCCTTTCTTTGTATACAGCCCTTGCACTAGTTTTACCGATAGAGAAACCTCAATCACAAATAGACCTCAAAAGATAAATAAATTCCACTCCATTTAACAGATACACGGCACCCATTTAACAGCTCACTCCTACACACACTACCAGAAGTTCAAGGCAAGGAATACAACAAGCTGCTAATTCAGGAATGTTGAAACAAAAAGGGAACGAATAGGAAAGTAAAAATAATAACAATAAATGTCCTAAATTTTTATTTCTGCAGGACTTTGGAGTTAACCCACTAACTTATAAACGAAATGCCACACACCATGCAGTAAGATCAGAATTATGAGTCTAATAAGGAAAATAAACCATTTATTGCTTATTAAAGTGCAAACCATGAGGCAGTCCTTCACACAAAGGGGTGATGTTAACAAGGGAAAGTGGGGAAGCATAAACGATCAGTGTCAATATACGGTCCCCAAATCAAAAGGAAGAGCCCCAAGTCAGTTTACTCAGATGACCATACAATGAGTGCATTTGTGTTCAAAGCAACACAGGAAAATGAGAAAACCTCAGCAAGACAACTTCTAGGTAAAGAAAAAACAGAATGCTCCGCCATCACTTGACACTTGCCCATCACGAGATTCAGATGTCACAGCCATTCTCACGTTATCAAAATACAGGATAATTCAACAGGTTATTCTTCATATTCTGAAGTTCACACATAGCTTTATAAATTCCACAAAGTTGAAAATGAACGAGAACTCACATCTGCAATCAAAATTCTGCAAATTTCTCAAAAACTTCTAAAAACTGTCAAGATTCCTTTAAGTACAGTCACAAATCCCATGGTTTCACTTCTAGAATATGTTATCCTGAAATCAGTTAAATTTGGCTGGCAATATCAATAAAGTAGTAAGGATGTCAAGCTCTCCTTCCTGTTTAAGCAATTTAGTATAGTTACTTGAAGCACATAATGGCTTGTGTGTATAAGCTTGGAATACTGCAAGTTTGAATGAAGAAGAAACTTGCTTGTGCACTACCACAAATTCATTTACAAATGCAAATCAAACAACTGACTTCTGGATCATTCAGTACTTTGAAACAACCCCATAAAAGGTTTACCTAGTAGTGAACAATGGCTCAAAAACACAGCAAATTACTCCACCATTCCACTCTTCTCCATAATAACCTTCTCTTAGATTCAATTTTTTCCCCTACAAGAACATTTTATACCTCCTACCAAAACAAAATTCACAGCTTATCAAGCTAAAACGATGAGTATCCAGAATCACAGTTCTCTATAAAGGTTAATGCCACCCTAATTGTGGCTTTCCAAACTAGCTCACAGAATTAACCGCATCTTAATAAAGCAGCATGGTCATGTACCACTTTCTCTCCCATGGCTGGCCTCCTATCCAAATGGCAACAAAACCAAACTCCTGCAAAAACTATACTAGTTGGCTATACCAAAAATAAATAGGAGTAAAGTATTTTAAGCATCTGGTCAACATGATTTCACAAATGGAAATTTGAAGTATTAACACAGTGCAAGCAACTTAACTGCCACACTACCTTTTGAGTTCTTAAACTGAATTACTTGGTACATCAAACCTCCCTATGGAGAAGTATTTCTCCACATTTGTGCAAAGCTGAAGATTAATTTCAATCTGTAGATATAAGACTTACAAGCACATACATAAGCAACTTTAAAAAAGAAAATAAAGTCATTTAAGCCACAATAGTAACTGTTTTGTATGAGCACTGCAACACACCTACAAGAAACACACCCTGACCATTCATCAGTAGAATTCATTTTTAATCACACTTTGAGCTTCCTATTGTGAGTTTGCAGTACTCTAACATATATTGGGTAGGCATGGCTGGGCTCGCGCAATGGTCAGTAATTACTATGCTATCTTAACAACTCTGTCCTCAGGCTAAGAATTATCCCATCTTTAAAACCGCTACTCCAGGTAAAGTCTCTGTTAATTCCCAATTCTAGCAGCTTAATATGTGTCCTGTGCCCTTGCTTTTAATCTGCTTAACCCTCTGAACTTGCTCATCTAAACACATTCAGGCTTAAGGGTTGACAACTTCATTAACCAACAAAGAACTAAGGCCAAAGAGACAGTTACAGTTATCACAAACACAACCAGAGCATCCCATATGTACAACGATAGAGAAAGCTGCATCTTGAAGAAGTGCCTTAAGTACAGCTAATGCACACAAATCCCCTGTATCATAGAGAATCACAGTCTCGTTTACACACTAAGGAAACAATACTGTATAGACTCAACTGTGCAAAGTATTATACGCACCATGTACTGTGTCTCAACAGACAATATTAATAGATATTTCAAGATGAAATATGTTTGTCAGGTATTTCACCCACTTTACCACCCATGTGATCATGCTAACAAAGACTGAACCCTTCTAAGAAGAACTGAAGGGTCCATTTGGCAGCTCACGTGGCACAAGAACCAGGGCTTACCATCTGGTTGGCGAGGAGCTTACTCTGTTGTCGGCACCCTTTGGAACTTAAGGAGCATCACAAACAGAAAGATAGACCACAGGCCAGAAAAGCTCAAGTGCTGTAACACTTCTCAAAAGGCCAACTGTCTTTAAAGTTTCTCCAGCAGTCAGGCAGTTAAGCTTTAGTAAGGTGAAATACTATAGCTATTGTGGCAAGCTCATAGTTCCTAGACAATCCACATTACAAATAAACAGGAAATACATAATTTATGTACTACAATGTTGGTTGAATATCACTAATTAATATCTCAGTAACTATTTCTATTAGCAAATACACTGGCTACTTAATCCAAAAGGAAAAAAATATATATATTATCTTGTCCTTCTCCCTTCCCATTACTTTGCATGAATGCTTCTGGTTGTTAGTTGTTTTCTTCCTTGCTTTCATTTCTTTGTTTAACTACAAAGTAGGTATTTACTAAAGGTACTTGCAGATACAAATGGGACTAAGAAAATTAATATAAAACCAAAACTAAACCTTCATATTATTTTTAAATCGTTATTATTGCATAATCATTATAACACAATTTTAAAAATGTTTTTACCTAAAAAACAAATTCTAGTCCTATGTCATTACCTGCATCCATGTTCTGCTCATTTCAACACAACAGGATTTCAAATTAAATGCCTTTAAACTATGACAAAACTTCAAAGAAAATCATCTGAGTCAAAAATACCAACACCACTCCAATCCAATAGGCCCTAATAAGTCTGCTCCCTTGCCAGGAATCAGGCATCTACAAGCTCAAGAGATAATCACAGACTTTATTGCCCTCAAACTGAAAAATAGTTGAACTGAAGTTCTACTCAGAAGTCTGTCTTCAATGACTACAGGTTGGCAATTCCACTGTTGTTTTGACTTCTTTAATCATCAAGACATCCACATTATATTCCAGTGGCATCAATTCCAAGCAAAGAAACCTCCCCATTTTTTTCCCCCTGACTAATCTACCTGATTTTGTCACATCTAGGAAAAAAAAAGCCAAAGAAACTCACACACAAGTTCAGCATGACTATTTCTTCGAGAACATGAAGACTGAGATCACAGAAAATCATTTGAATTAAATGAAAGATTCACACTCGACTCCAAAGGCTTTTTTGTTCTCCATTGAGCTTTCCTTTTCTCAGAAATTTCCCCTCAAAACAACTCAATAACTGTGTAAATTGGAAAGATGAACTAACTTCAGTTATTGTTTTCATAAAATAAGATTAAAAATACAGATGTCACATTCATTTATTTCAGTCCTTTGAAATTTAAGCATATCCAACACTTTTTATCACCTCTCCAGTCAAAGGACACTTCCATTTAATAGATTCTTTAAAATAAGGATTAGCAGATATAAATTAGCAAATCCTCCTTACTAAAGGACGATGACATAATCAGGTTACAGTTTACCATACCAATTTTACATTTACAAAGTACTTCCAGTCCAGTGGAAGATCAGTGAATTCTGCTTGCCCTGTAAAGGCCATATGACTTCAGACTCTTACCAGACATCTTTTTAGTAGCATTGCTGTGGGTTTTCTGTTAATTTAGCTACTAGAACAAACAATGCAGAATTTTTTCCAAGTGTTTGCACTTGGAAAGAATCATAAACAACAGAGGCACATAATGCAACTTCAGGAGGATGTTTTGGGGTAGGGACTGCATTTGTGATTTTGCTGTTGGTTGGAAAAAACAAGTCTAGCAACAATAAAACAGGAGGCTTAATTTAAACTACAAGTTTAAATTTAAACTACAATTTATTCTCATACACAAGTACACTCCTGTGTGGCAGGAGTAGCAGAAAACACATGAAAACAGTGCAACGTTAATAGCTTTGTAAAAACAAAAACATTTTAGTGGACCACAACAACTATTTTTTTCTTTAAGTTTTACTTACTATTTTTTTCTTTTGAGATTTCAAATCTTCCAGCGCATCATCTAAAAGTAAAACGTTATACATCAGTTTCCACGTAAGAGATTTTCCACACCCTCTGAGCAATGAATTCATCCCGTACAATCAAAGTTTACCAACCACAACAAAACCTACATCAGTAAACTTTGCAAAAACAAAGTGTGAAAATAATTTATCTTTAACCCTGAAACTGCTCATAAATTATAGCCCACTTACCATTTTACAGTTATAACTATTTTAAAAGTTTTATGTACCATTTCCTCATTAAGAGAACCAATTCTAGCTAGCACCCTGCTTTGACCTACATTAAAACTGCTACAACAATGGACCAAATGCACTTAATCTCAGCAGTCAAACTACAGAAAAAAATGCTTGAAGTCCAAGTATTAATACATCTGAGTACCAGATTTACTGGCTTCCATATTTCATGTAAGCCTCTTACACATGCTAGTTCCAAATGCCAGATGAATTCTGAGCTTCAAATCTGAATATATTTCACCCATCCAATTCTTTCAGACAACAGAAGAGCAAAAAAAGTTTTGTAGGCTAACCACATCACATTACTACTAAATGTAAGAGACTTTGCTACAAGTAATAAGTGCAGCACTTAACCTCTTATCTCTAGAAGGAACAAAGAGGAAAGGTCAAATGCAATGGGATTCTCTTTAAGTCAAAGCTTCCAGCTTGGCACTGAATGAAACCTCACTGCAATAAACCATCACCTAGTACAGAAGATATTTTCCACTATCCTTCATAGCAAGAAGAGCTTAACACACACAAAAATCTGTTTATAACTATTCCCCTTCTTCAATACTACTGGACAGTAGCAGTTCACTTATAAGATATCATGGTTTTTACCCATTTTTCAGTTTTCCAAAAAACACATAAAGCTATGAGAAACAGCAAGAATATTAACATAATATATACTTCTATTTATATACATACATTTGCACTTATTTATGTATACTTATTAGGTATATTAAATACTTTTGAAAGCTTATTTTGGGAAATAACTTTAAGGAACATATAACTACCAAAAACAAACGCCACAGTTGAATTTCACAGAAGACAGAAAAATACTTACTATTCCTTTCTGTCCTTTTGGAAAAGAAAAAAATGAGCAGAGTTCTTATAAACCAGATTCTTTAAAACAGAAAGAAGAGTTATATTAGGATATTACAGTAATCATTTCTGAAGTCATTTAGCAAAGCAGACAATTCACACAGAAGAGACTTAATTCCGCAAATACAAAGAACAAATCTTCTAACAATATTTAAGTGGGGAGCTATAAATGAAATTACTGCATTGTCAACAAGACATCAACATCAATATAATCCAGCTGGAATAATAGTTAAAGAAATGCTACTGCAGGTAGAAATAGTAAGGAAGCACTACCAGTAACACCACCGCTTGCTAAAATGCTCAATGAGAATGCCTGGAAACCTCAAGGTATATGAAACAAGCCAAAAACTACCTATTCACTGCTTATTGTTAAATAAATTTCTGAAGCAAGTCATCCAAAAAACAAGACTACCAACCAACTCCCAAAATTAAGACACAGGAGGTTTGTAGAAGGAATTCAATACCAATGAAAGGCAAGAGATACAGCTATTGTGTAAATGCTCTCCCAAACAAAGGTAACTGTCCTGACTCCTATTGATTTTACAGAGCTCTGAATCCAGTCACATTCTGTACAGTTTCAGCTGACTTACCCCAAACAATGCAGGAGCTTTATCTGTGCTCAAGATAAAATTATTGATTTATGTCTGTTTTACCTTTGAAGTGCTTCTCTGCAATCCCTAATAATTTTTTATTTAGAATTGTTTATAATTAAAATAAAGTAGCAATGCTTCAGTTAAGCAAAAAAAAAATCAACATCCTAAAGCCTAGAAACATGTTCTGAATAATAACTAGCATAGGAGATAGATATTTAAAATACTTTTGAGTAATTCATAAAAACATGTTTTGTATCTATATAATGGCTACTCAGTTTCAAATGCTTTTAAGCAGTAACAAAACATGAATTAGTTAAGTCAGACAAGGCAAATGCAACGTGGAAGTAACATATCCAAGGTATGAGAAACAAGCTTAACTATTCCACTTCCAAAAGTGTGCTGTAACAACTTAAGAATACAGACAGCTTTGTCTCTTAGCAATGTAAAATATATCTTCCTATGAAGAAAGAATACAAGGTAGACAGGCATTACTTCTTTAGTTTTATCTATGCTTAATATAGAAGAGTCTTTTCCTACCTAGAGTTGTATCCTAAGAAAAAGCATATAGTAGGATTTCATGAAGCAGAAGATTCATGAAACTTTTACCTCAAAGTCAGAAAACAGACCTTTTCATACTAACGTAACAAGTTCAAAATGAAAACATTTATATGAAAATTAGGGCAAGATGAAATAGTTTTCACTTAAATAGATTCTATTCCAAGAATATCCCCATAAAATGCAAAACTACTCAGATGTATCAATACACATTTAATATCAATCCTAGCAGTTAACTCACCCTATCAGTAACGTGCTAAGACTGAGGAAATGACATATGGCAGAAACAAGTCGGTGACTGACTGCAAGTGGGAAATGCAAACATATTCCAGTTTGATTAGAGCTTCCAAATATATATTGGGGAAAAAAAAAAAAGAAAAACAAAACACCTGTAGAGCTATTGCTGGGTGGCACCTCCTGACTGAGAGCAAAGACAAGCTGGCAGTTGTTTGCCATTCCTATCTGTCAAAAAGCCTGAAGTGTAATAGCTTAATAGAAAAAAAAAACAACAGATGAACTGTCACAAATGATAAAAAACAAGTCTGGCTCTCAGCTTGTGATCTTACTCAGAAATCCCACCATTCCAAAAAAGTGAAGCAAGAAATGAGGAGACAAACTAGGGAAAATCCAAAGTGAAAATTCACACCAGAGCACCAGAAGCCATCACCTTCAGTTGTAAATTTTCCACTTCTACACAAAACCTCCTTATCTCAGTCACAACAAGCTTCCTTTTCTACACGCTTTCACTGGTAGCCCAAGCAAGCTTTGCCTGCTAACAACAAAAGCTTTCAAATCATTGCATTGAAGAGCTGAACAATTCATATTGCTGTCAAAGATTAATCTACAAATTATTTTCAGAAAAGATGCGCTGCCCATCTATCTTCTCCACAGGATTCTATAACAGCAACACACAAATACATTACACATAACACAATATAACATATAGAGAATAACTACATGGATCCTTCAACACGTTACATGTTATCCACGCACCGATCTTGCAGATCCTTAAACATACATTAGACTCTTCCTTTCAAATCTAGAGCTAGAGGACTGGCAGTCTGGTTTCCATACAACTGTGCTGCACAAACACAGACAATATTCATCATGTTCATCTGAGATGACGTAAATTCCTATGATGTAAAGCAATAAATGCACTGTGCAATCTCCTCGCTAGGAAATCTGCTCAGAAGACCAGTTTCCCTTGCTGATGGCTGGGGGCACGGAGGGAAGAAGTGAAGGCACTCCTTGGTAAGGTGGTAACTCAACATTCTTTGGTTTTAAATAGAAAAAAGTAAGTGTGGAAAACAAGTCAGTCATGAGGACAAATGGCCGATGGTGTAGAAAAAGATAAGACAATTCTCTCTCCTATTCACATTCAAAGATGTTACAGTGTTTTCTATTTAAACAGTCAAGGAACTTACAGGGGGATAAAAAACAGCTATTTACATAAAATTTATCCTCAATATATTTAACCTGACAATCTTTCATGTCACTTCAGTATTAACATTCAGCTAACATCAAAAATTCAGTTTTTCCAGTCAGTCTCAAATTTTTTCTTCCAATTTTATACGGTTCATTTCACATACAGCCAAAATACCTTGAATCACTTCCATACAGTAGTGTTACTTTTCCAAGACAGCAGTAGAAATACAACGCAAGATAGTGCTCTTCTGTTTATATTATGTTAACTTACAGCTTGTAAGGTGGAATGATACAAAGACAGTAACATATTCAAAAGGTTATTTATGAGGAAAAACTCACCGATATAGATGCCTTCACTGGGAAATACTGAGGCAGTCTCCACCAGGGAGAGATTTCCAAGAGATGCTGCCTTAGTGGTGGTCAGCCCTTAAATGAGGTCTAGAGGAGGTGGAGTCAAGCTCCACTCCTTCAGTGAGCACAGCTAAATTACTCTCACCTGTGCTCCCACAGCTGACCCAACACTTGCCTCATCTGATTAATCAGAGGTTCAGGCTGTGATTACCAATTTCCCATACACAGCTGCTCAGGTACAATTCTCTCTCTAGCTCTGGTATAATTTTGATAAGGCAAGCAACTTTAGATGCTAACATCTTCTGATGATAAGACTTAATTCAATACTAAATCCAGACCCCAGATAAACATCTCCCTTCAAGAAAGTGTCTGCCTTACTGCTTAGAATTATTATAACACGAAAAGTAAAGCAAGTTAGGAGAACTCAAAGATCATCAAAAACAAACCCAAATCCCTGCCACAAAGTATTCTCCATCTCCTTATATCAAAGGGACAACTGCTTAAATAAATAAATAAATAAAACATTTACTTACATCAGTGGAAATGCAAAGAATGGAAGTGTCATTAAAAGCCTCGCCGTCCATTCATCAGGAAGACACCATAAATATACAATTAAGCAGGTGGCAAGATAAAGAATTGAAGAGTAGAAGAGTAGCCTTCCAACCCATAGTTTCTGTAGTCTCTGATTTTTTTCTCTAAATTCTTCCAACGTCTTTATTTCCTGTAAATAAATAGGTTCAACTTCATTAATTAAATGTATCTGTGTCTTTTAGAAAGCTGCTTTTAAGTGCTTACTAAAATTAGTCATATCAACATGACTCAAGCAAGTATATTTTGCATTCTAAAACTATTACCAGACATGTGGAATTTCAGATGTCTGTAATGCTTTCTTACTAACATGGGAAGCTGCTGAAACCATAGCATGATTTTACTTAAAATAAAAGCAAGACCAAACAGGACACACATTTCCAAACAAAACCAAGTCACCAAGAGGCAAATACATACCTTATCAATTTTTTCTAATACTTCTACAGTAGAAGGCTTTGCCTGCTTACAAGGGAAAGAACAAAGACATTAATCTGACTAAAGCAATGCACTGAGGATTAGTGTAGATTAACAATTCCCTGGCAAAAAGACATGTAATAAATATATCATCTGTTTTATATTAAGATAATTTTCCTACTTTAACAGTGACAAATAGAAGACACTAGCACATCGCCATCTTACAGTTGCCAAGACTATGGATTGAAGGCTCCACTCCTACACCACAAAAGATGAAAACCTACATGGGTACTGTAATAATAAATGTGTGGGTAGGAAGTAAAACAAGAAGTGAAGCGGTGAGTGGAAGGAAGAGGTAAAATGAAGAAAATATAGACAAGAAGCCACAATTGAAGAACTCGAATACTTCTTACCAATACTCATTCCGCACAAAGAGACACTCTAAATAAATCATAAGCAACTGCAAGTAAGCATTCGCATCTCCAGTAAAATTCCCATCGGGAACAACCTGGAATCTGCTTTCTAAGAATCTTCCCTAATTTCTGAAAAGTAGGAAGGTACTAATTACGATCCCAAACCCATTGGACCACAAATTTGAAGGCTAACATAATAAGAAATCATTGTAGAATTGGGAAATCTCCAGTATTCCAAGCTAACAAAAGATTATTACATTGTTAAAATATTTTACTTACCCTCCATCTTGAAATTAATCCACCCATCTTCTACAGTGGACAAAAGTTGGTAGAGCTATTAATCTTCTACAAGATTTCACAGCTAGAAGTAAAGCATTAAGCACATAAGACCAATCTAACAGCATTCTACAAGAGTGATAACATATTCTAACATAGAATTATGTCAATGCAGCGTATAAGATCACTGCATAGTTATCTACCCGTATGCTACCATAACACCAAGTCTCTGTAGGCCCTCTTGTAGGTCTCTTTATCAGCCTGAACAGGGACAGCTTTATTAATACTTTGTAAGTATGTAAACAGAGGGGGACCCTCAAAAATAGACACAAAATAACCATCACCAAGCCAAAACCCTCCAGCACACACACACACAAAAAGTCATATAACTTAGTGTTAAGCAAGATAATTTATAAAACCGAATTCCAATTAATTCCTCACCTGCTCCTAAGCTCAGCTCTTCATGATCCTTTGTAACTAGTTGATACCCCCAACATTCACAATTAACATGCTACTATTCCTGAGAAAGAGGCTTTCTTCTATAGATTCCCTTCCTTTTCACACTCATCAACAAGAACTTCTCATATAGCATTATTATTATACATAGCATTACAGCAGGCTACAGAGATTTCACATGCTATAGGAAAGCACTACACAAGCTCGTGTTCCTTGAACACAGCTCAGGGCAGTCACCGGCACATTAAATGGCTCTAAAAGCTATTCTAGGCACGCAAAAGTAATTCAGTCTACACAAATCCAGAACCCATGAACAGTGCTAATGTAAGAAGCTGTGCCTAGGTTCCTGAAATAGAAGTGTTGCAGCCTTCCATCAGTCAGTAGGCGGAATAAATGGACTTGGAACCTTAGAATACATAATTTCTCTCCAGTCTGGACTGAAACAACAGAACAAAACAAAAAGCACTGCCCAGCTTGGCAGAAGTACGTGATTATTAGTTTATTAAGTTACTTTTGGCCAAGCATTGAAAGATAAAGAAACCTCAATTTAAAGATGTTCCCTAACTGTCTGATGCTGTCAGAATGAATTAATACAACATAGGATACACACTACTCACTAACGCTACTGTGTTACAGCCTCCTCTTCACCTTGTAAGAGAGCCAAGGACTTCAGAACGCAGAACTGCAGGCCCTATGATTTTGAAAACCCATCCTTGAAGATAAGCAAATCTGTATTTGAAACACAGCCAAAACAAAGCTAGAACAGATGGGCACAGAGCGGGTAAGCTACAGAAAAAGCACTATTACTCCTCAGTCTTCTGCATAAACCATCCAAACAATCAGTAACACAGTAACTCGCCTCAGCAAAACAACAGCAGCTTTCCAACATCCCATGATCTGGGACGACACTTTCTTCACAAGTACTTCCTCACTGAGATAGCATCATCATTGCAAAACAGAGCCAATGCTGTTGGCTGACCAATTAAGAAGCTTGTAAACCTGGCACGTGGTTCCCAAATCCAGTTTGGTTTAATTATACTGCCACTGGTGCTTGGAGCACAGGTGGCTTTTTTAGGTTCTCATGGCCTTTTGGAGCCATTTTCCTTCATGCCATAACCACAGAACCTCTGACACTGAACTTCAAGGGCCCTGTGAGCAGAGATTATTCATAAGCCATTGGTGTCACAGACCTCTGAAAATTAAAAGCTCGTAGTATCATATGGTATCTATCCATATGTCTTTCAAACTATCTGGCAAATATCTGGAAGGGAAACAGGTTTGACAAGTGTCATCACACACATAATTTCATACAAACCACGAGAGCAACAGGCTTTATGGATGCTGCCTGTGAGTCAGTGTTACCAAAACCCTTTTCCAAAGAGGATTAAGGCCACTGAACTCACATTTACAATTCAGTCACTTAATCCTTAGTTACCAGATGGAGAATTTTCTGTGTTTACTATGGATCACTGCAGACACTTTCCTTCCCCCTTCTCCTTCAGAAGGCGACACTACTTCAGCACAGAGCTCTTTTCCTCAGTCACTACACGCTGCAATACAAGAGTTGTGAAAACTCCATAGGAGGTCATGAAAACACAACTAGTGATTTCTGTTGCCAAAGTCTCAAATATATGGTAGCATATATTATATACGTATGGTAGCATCTCCTCTACCCAAAAAACAGCCAACTTAATTAGGAAAAAGAAGACATGCCACAGAAGGACAGCTGGAGCAGAAAAGGCTTTTCTTTTGAAAGAAGATGGATCACATACAATTACAGAAGTCACCCACCAAATGGTTTGATGATCTCACAGCACCTCACCAAGTTACACAGCCAGGCAGGCTGCCTCCCCCAGCCAGCAGCACAGGCAGCACTGCGTTTCAGAGCTAACACAGGGTCCAAACAACACCAGGTACCCTCAGGGCTGCCCTTAGAAAGGGCCCAAAAGCACGCAGAACATTGTGAGCACTTTCTTCAAGCTAAGTTCAAAGAAGTCCTATGATTAAAAAGCTCTCCAGAAGTTCAAATCCCTAAAGTTAAGAACTAATGCGCTGAAACTCATGACTAAATAACACCAAACCAAGTCATACTGAAAGGAAGGAAGGCTCAGCCAGGATTCTGCACACAGACACACAGGCATTGCAGCCTGAAGGGGAGTGCTATTTAAATCAGGTATTCTGCAAGCCTTCTAATTTGTTCCTACATAGACCTCATCAGTTGCTCACCGTGACACCCAGGGATGGAACTGCCACCTCCAAACTGCGTGTCCGTGTCTGCTCGCTCTGCTCCCCCCCAGAGCCCAGGCTGGTTGGCCTCAGACACCCACAGCGAGCAGAAGCACGTAAAGCGAGAGCATCACCTGCCATGCACTGCTCCCTGCCCTGCTCCCTCTGTTAGAGGCACATACTGCCTTTAGTTAGTGACAATAGTGACAACCTTCTCTGCCGTCCGCTTGGAAGCACCACAACGTGCTCCTCGCCACACACGGAGCACGGGGCGGCGGCTCAGGATCCCCCCGCGCCCCACAGCGGGCGGCAGCTCCTTCCTCCCCCTCCCTTCCATAGTGAAGCGCCGTGCTCCTCCCGACAGCGGTTCCCCTTCCGAGCCTGCGCCGCCGACACGCCAGGGGCCGCCGGCTGTCAACGGCCGAAGGGAGGGCGGGGATCGTGCCGGCGGCTCCGCTCCCAGCCCGCGGGAAGCGCCGCGCTCCCACCCGCCCCAAACACCAGCGAGTCCCGCCGCGGAGCCGGGCCGGGCCGGGCGCTCCTCCCGCCGCACGTACCTGCCCCGGGACGGGCCGCGCATCCCGCCGCCACCCGACGAACCAGGGGCCGGGCCGCCCCGCTCCAATCCCATCAGCACCCGCGACATCGCCACAGCCAATCAGCGCCGCGCCGCCGCGGGGCGCGCAGGGACGGGGGAGGGGAACGGGCGGCGGTTCGGTTGTGTGGAGGGTTCGGTGTGTGGCGGTTCGGTTGTGTGGTGTATTCGGTGTGTGGTGCACAGGAGGTTGCTCAGCTCTTGGATAATAAACTTAGATAATGATGGTGCTGTGTTTTGTGGTGCTCTTTTTGTTTGTTGTGCTGTGTTTATTTGTTGTTATAATGCTACAGCCAACAGTAGCGTCTCTAAGACGCCTGTCCGCCTTTTTTATTGCCATAAAGTTGTTGAAGTCACCACAGTCACCAGCCCTGACTCAGGGTATCTGAGGGACACCCCGGACTGTACTTTGTCCTGGAGCCCCATCATAAAGCTCTCTGGCAGCAGGCCTCCTCCATTAAGCTCTAATTGCTGCTACGCAATCATTAACCTATTGAACTGGTGGGTTTAAAAAGGTGTTGATAGCCACCACCATTCAACCTTTCACTCAAGAGAAGTGTCTCATCTATGTGACGTGACACGATAGTATGCAGAGACCTGCTTCCTTCAGCCCAGATCTACCTAAAAGAAGGAAGTGTGCCCATGTAGCTGGTGAGCAGAACAAATCTGAGTATAGAACCAGCTTGAGGTTTTTAATGAGGCTCCCGAAGCATGCTCAGCATCATCTTAAAGCAGACCCTAAATGAGACCGAGCAGACTGAGGCCATTTAATTTAACTCATTTAGATACTGAAACACTGTCTACATTGCAATTTGAAATGTCACTGCAGCAAGCTTTAAGATCACCGATCCTACTAATCCATAGCACTAATCCATATTGACTACTGTCTGCATCTGCTGCCATCTCACCAGCATTTTCACTGTATTGTCAATGAAAGAGTTTAAGAATTCCATGTCACTGTATGTCTCATTGCTCTGAGCAAAGCTGGCAGTGTTGTGACACAGCTCCTCTGTTTCTCTTCGCCAGTCCTGTGTTCATTGCCATACAGCACACGGGCTTCCTCAACAGTGCAGCTTCTCTTCAGGTCACTTCCTCACATGCTGTAGATACTTCAGTAATTAAAGCAAGCCTGAGCTTCCAGGAACACTGGCCACTGGCCACTCAGCTCCACCTTCCACCTGCACAGCTACCCTACAAGGCTGGCTGAGTGAAGCTATTAGGGCTGGTTTGCTGCAGCTTCCTCATATGCCATCCCCAGCAGAGCATCCCCAGCCAGCTGTGATGGCAAACTGAATCAAGCCAGCAGTGGGTCACGTTTCTTGGGGCCCAGACTCTGCTTCCTGGGCATTCTGAACAGAATGAGAGCATGTGGCCTTTCATAAACAACAAACACATAGCAATGGTAAAACTCTGGATTATTATTGTGACACAATGAATCAGGAAAGCACTTTCTCATAAAACACTGAAATATGTGTTTATTGTGTCGCTAGAATCTCACAAACAGAAGGAGCCTAGTATGAAATTGACACGAGAAGCAGAAAGATGGTTTTGGCTGCATTTGAGATAAGTCGTGCTTCAAATCACGTGTGGAGCTTTCAAAGCAGTTATGACGCACATAGAAGTGCGTATCCTTCCCTGATGGGCATAACTTCAAGCATCTGACTCTTTAAAGATCGTAATGAGTAATATATGTTCATGGGTAGAAAAAATGACCGTGTAAACCATAACTCAATGTTCTGTTAAAAAAAAAAAAAAAACAGTCTCCCAGAGAAAGCCTGATTATTCTCACTGCAAGTATTTGAGCTGTACTAATATTTAAGTCAGCTGTATTATTTTGGCTTCCTGGAGCAGTTTATTCTTTAAACAAATTAGGGTTCTGATTCAACGGGATTCCTACTCTTCAATAAACACATAAGTACATCCTTAAATTTTATTAACATGTATTTCCTTGAAAATAAATAAAAAAGAATGCTATCCAATAACCTTTCAAATATGGCTGTGCCTACTGGGCAAAGCGAGAACTAACCCAATAAAATAAGGGCCAAATTATGAAATAATTTGAGTGAAACTCCTCTAATCTTAAGAGGATTTTTACTTGATTAAGAATAATGGAATTTGGAACCAAGTGAATATGACTCAAGGGGTGAATGGGAATGTTCTGCTCTTTCAGCAGTGAGCCTTTCTTCCAGGGCACTGTGTGTGTGTATGAAGCACAAACAAGTGCAGGAACATTGTGCCATTTCCATTCAACCTGACTGCGTTTTAGTGCTTGCCAATTAGTCAAGCTGGAGGAGACAGGCAATGAGAAGGAAAGTTCTAATTAGTACATATATTTTGCTTCTGATAACTGTTCAAAATAGTAGATAGAACATTACCTACATTAAAGGCATTTCATACGTACTAGTGATTGTTACAAAAGCTTACTGTAATGAAGTATTAAATTTGCATATAAAATTGTTCTCAGCAAAGTACCAGGTACTGGATCTGCTCACAGCCTTTGTTCCGGTTGGAAACCAAACGGAACCACATAATCCGAGAATGCCAGAAATAAGACAATAAATATTTTTGGCATGGTTTCAAAGGTGTGTATTACCAGACATAGACATGTAAAAGTAATGGCAAGTTCTACAAAGATTATGAAAGAAATAAAATCACAGTTCGTAATTCATGTAATCATGTTAAATAGCAGGCTTATAAAACAATTCAGGTAATAAAATCCACATGCAAAACTATCTGTGATTTCATTCAACTAAAGATGACTAGAGTTCCCCTTGAAAACAAACGAGTATCATGCAAGCAGAAGGACAAAGAACGGTTGCTTTGTGTTCATATTTAATTATATAACCTCTGTCAGTCTTTTCACACACATTATTTTCAAATAACTTCCAAAAAAACACATTTGAAAACATTCAGAATTTCAGATCATATCTCAGCTACTCTTCTTTGCCAAAGATATTACAGTGTAAAGCTCTAGATAAGATCTGACTTTACAGTGACTTCACATGCAAAACTCCCAATGAGTCAACATGACTTTCTTTTATTATAACATACCAGTAAATGTCCAAAACTAAACTTGAGTTAATTGTGTTAAGATGTCCAAGTATGTTTGTTTTCTTAATATAAAGCAATTTCTTTAAATATATGTAGAAGATGAAAAAAGAAAAAGAAATATTCCCTGTAATAGCAAATAACTCCAGTGACTCCAAATGATAGGATTCAAGGTCATTCCAAGGCTGCTTTGATGACACAGAAGTGTTTAGATTATATGTCTCGAGTTTTCAAAACACAATTAAGAACTTGCACTTCGGAGTATTTAATTTCTACTGAAAGTTGTTTGGGTGCCCTTCATGTTCTGCTCAAATACTGACACATAATCAGCTGGTGGATAGGACCGTGAAAAGTAAGGGCAAGCTGTAAAAAGTCAAAGAGTGTACATGGGATTCTGGGGGGAGAAATGTGAAATAAAGTTTACATTCTTTAAGTAACATAAACTAGAATAAAATACACTAGAAAATGAACTCTGATTAATTTTTCAACACGGACAGCACAAGTTGAGCCCTCTTAAGAAGAAAAGAGTTTACTAGGATATAAGGAAAACAGAACATAGTGAAGTCTAGGAGGTTTGCTTTAGGGCAAAATATATATTTTTGCTGGGTCTGAGTTATTTTATTATGTCTTTTTTTTTCAGTAGTAGATCAGTTCTTTCATGGTAGAATAGCACAAAAATCTGTTATGTTGCTTTTTATTCTTGCGAGTCGCTTCTTTACAATGAACAGCCTTATTTTACACATCCATTTAATCATCTTTAAGACAGATAGATGCTGAACTTGAACATCTTAATCTAACATATAATAGAAACGTACTTATTCTTTCTATGCTGGTTCTCTTTTTTAGGAGTCTGTTCTTCAAAACACCATAACCTCTTCATTTTCATGAAAGAACCTGACACCATTGCACATGGAAAAGATCACGGGGGGGAAAAATTATTTGGGGGAAAATAAAGCAATACTGTCTTATTCATGACCCATCTGTCTCTTGTTTGTTTCCTGTATATAAGTAGTAAACAGTTTGGTGCTGTCTCTGTTCTGCACTTGAATCTCTCATTGCTAGCAAATTGGGTCCTGGAAACCTCCACAGTACAAATATATGCCTCCTGCTCAGTCACATACTGAATTATACTGATCTAATAAACATCTTTACAGATCATAATCTTCCCCATTTGGCTTGCTTACTTACTTTCCAGTTTACCATCCAAAGAAAACTTTCAGAGAGGTTCAGCGGTTCAGCTGAAATACTGCAAGGGATTTCATTTTTAGAAAGTACTGAGTGTCTAAACTTTGGAAATCAAGTCTCTTTTAAATGTTTTAGAGGCATCTAAGAGTGGAGGAGCTCATCCATATCATCCATACTCAATGGGCATTGTTTTCACCAATATGCATCTTCTGATTTTTTTCCAGTATGTTTAGGAAAGTAACTTCTGATGTATGCAAATTATCCCCCCCTCCTTCCCCTTTTTGTTGTTGTTGTTGTAATATAATTTAAAATTAACAGTAAAAATAAATCATTACATTAATGCTGGGAAAAGAGCAGGCACCACACATATTTCTAACAATCTATAAATGAATTCCTACAAACTTGTTTATTGGAAAAGTCTGGTCATAAATTGGCCAGGACACAGAACTTTATATGAAAAGAGCAGAACATTGAACAAAAACATTATAAGTCCATAGTATTAGATTTAAAGTAAAGCAACCACAAACTCCTAAACATGTATCCCAAAACTCACAATCTCTAGAATGAAAGGAAAAGACCACATCATATAACTGTCTTACTCAGGCAATTCGTTTATTTAACTTGTTTATTTTTTAGTTAAACAAAATCCAAGTATCTCCTGGGAAGACAATGCTAATAACAAACATAACCACATAAGCTTTGTATATGAAATTCAATTTTAGCTTTAGTAGGGCCTGTCAAATTGGAAATTGCAGTAAAAAGCCAATAAACTTTAATCAAATTCTATCACACAGAGAGATTGGACGGTTTGGTTTTACTCAGGTTGCTACGGTATTTCTGGTTTGATCCCGAGTCCTATTATGCTAGCATATTCCTTTGATATGTTTCTTAGACTTGGAAGGAATCTACTCTGCTTTTTAACAAGGAAATTTCATGTTAATAGAAGAAACCCTGCTTAACCAGCACATCTGAAAAAATCAACCTCTGTTTCCCTTTTGTTTTTCTGGTGAAGTTAAGAGTTTTCCTGAGTGTTATCATTCCCCTACCAACGGAACTGACACTAACTCCCCTGAGAACGTGACTGTCCTATTAGGGGGCACCTAATATATACCCACCTGTAGGTCACTGGTTTTAAATTTCTCCTGACATTTCCACCATTTCTTGAATTCTTCCTTCTTTAGCATGCCTTACAAAAGTATGTGCATTGACACCTACCTATAAATTCATTACTTTACATCTGAAATCATTCCTCGCTTCTTCATGCCGAGCTCAACTATTTGTGTTGCACAATGGGCACAGCTGCTCTAAGATGTCCTTCAGTGTTCAGATGTTTCCTCATTGCTTTACAAAAAGGCTTTGGGGTTATTAAGTTAAAAGATAATACATGCAGGTTCATATTTTGAGCTCAATTCTGTCTTTGACTTAAGCAGATTTTTCTTTGAGGACATTTACCTCAAGCTCCCGTCGTGACAGAAATAATGGGAAGAAGTCTTCGTATGCTTCAAAACTGCAGCAAGGCAAAAGGTAGCAGCAACCTAATTCTTTAGCCTGGATTTCAGACAGGAGAAAAGGCACCGTACCGATGCTCACAACATTCAAGTCACTTGCAGCATAGACATAAAATACTTCCATTTGTGAAAGGGACTGTCTGGTCTGCTTCCAGAGCCTTCTGAGGGAGATATTGGCTCTCTGCATACAGAGTCACACTTATCTTAATTCCAGAAGAGGGTGTGACGTGAGGAACAGATAACTGGGATCACTGTAGTTTTAAACTCTTTGCATTTGAAAGAAGAGTTCAATGATCCACCCAGCTGCATACAATTAAGAGCAGCAACTCAGCATAACAGGGTGAGGAACTTTTAATAGGTGTTTATAGGTTGAAATCATCAGCCTCTCTTTTAAATAAAAGAAGCAGTACAAAAAGTAGTACTAATACAAGAGCTAAAAGATAACTCCGAATTCAGCACGCCATTGGAAGGGGAAGGTCTATTATCCCTGAAGCTTCAGAAGGCCAGAATACCTGCAGGAGACCTCGGTGTTTCACTGTCGATAATAAGGAAAGTGAGAAGTTACTTCCCAAAAACTTGCCCCCCAAAAATAAAGTTGCATTAGCATTATTTAGCTGCTCAGAATGTTAAAAACACACCAGCAAAAGGGTCTAGATTGAGTTATGCAAGACAAATCAGGTATTTCTCCATAAAACTGGCTATGCCTGCACAAAGAGAAATATTTAGTAGGTTAAGGTGGGAATTTAGGGAATAGTGTTTTTTGCCTTTTTTTTTGTGTTGGGTTTTTTTTTTTTTGTTTTTTTTTTTTTTAGACAGGAAATACTGTTTAGGCATTTTATATAGGGGGTTCTGCATCTGTGAAGGGATAATTTGCTCTAAAATATGTGGGCAACCAGCCTAAATTCTCTAATTGAGCAGTTTGCTTATAACCCCAGGCCATTAGGTGAATGTAAACTATTACAAGCTTAGCAAGAAAATAGTCCCATTAGGATTTTTCTATTTGTACGTGGTTGTGGGTTAGTGTGACTGTTTCCAGAATGATGGATTAATGAAAAGGCCTTTTTTTCTGAGTTTGCAAATATCGGCTTTGAAATACCCATGTTTGAATGAAACTGTGGAGTTCTCTTTCTAATCAGAAAGTACCAGATCAAGGCTTAACTACAAGTTCCAGAGCGAGTGATCTGGGATAGCTTTATAAAAATCCATACTTCTACAGAAATATATAAAATAGGATGGGCTCCATATTTCAAAAACTCTCTTTAATTTTGAGCACCAGCTATTAATGCAATCAAAATGTCCTCTGTCTGATGGGAAAAGCTATGTTCTTTTGAAAGCATACTGTAACCTCATGCTCTGTGCACACAGTTCAACTGCTGATGTTTGGATGCTTGTAGTCTCATCTTACTGTGAAGATGGAGACTTTATGTGCAGCTTCTATATTGCAACTATTAAGTCCCACACTTGTATCTGCACAGCCCATCTCTCAGTTGAACAGTCTATTGCTTTAGTCTATTGCATTTTATATTCATGGTTGCTGTAAAATACTAAGATATAAGATGGTAAGATACAAAGAGAAATCATAGTTTTAGTTAAAAGTCATAGGAATAAATGACTTATAAGTACACACACAGGAAGTCAGCCCTAAATTCCCTGATAATTTCCAGTATCCAGCCTCCTTCACACAAAACCTGAGAACTAAGAGCTGTGAGAAACTTGTGCCCATGAAGCAAACAAAGTCCTGCCACAGCTCTGGTGCAAAAGAATGTAAAGAAAACATACATCTGTGTCAATGGCACTGAAATTGCAAAGGAGAAATGTGAGCATGGGGACAGGCAGTTCTCCACATGAGCTAAGGGGGAAGAGAAGCACAACAGAACAGCATCCTTTGGGCACTGGAAAGTATTCACCTAACAGAAGACGTACCATATCTGAAGTCTGCCACTAGTCATGTAAATTGATGCGTAACTTTGTCAGTGTAATAGCGATGGGAAGAATTAAAGGAAAGAAAAAGACTTTTAGCATTCAGGATAATTAAAATTGAACCAAAGCTTAAAAAAAAAGCTACATACTGAAATAAAGAATGGCATTTCAATACACAATTCAGATTGCTTAGGAAATTCACAGAAGTAACCCCAAGATTAACTACATATAAAAATAAGCATCTGTGTAAGAAGGCTTTATTAAAAATAGAATGATCACATGCCTTGTTCTACTTCCCTTGCAGCGTCAAAACCATTTAAGTTGTTTGTCCGTAATATAATATAAGAGTAATATAAGAGACTTTGTTCAATAGATAGGAGTGATAAATAAGAAATCTCTGGTTTGAGGATGCAACAAATTTAACATCACTATGAATATAATAAGTAAAGCACAAACAAGAACATAACTATGCAATAAGCAGGCTTTAGAAATGCAGTGAGGGGGGAGCACAGTGTACAAGAGTAAGATACAAACGTATCCAGATCTTATGTAGAAGGGAAAGAAAATCAGTATGAAGTGTTTAAATAATAACATTATCATCACAAAAGCCATTAGAGAGAAAAGGTGAACATCTCAGTGTTTCTTGGAAAACTTCATCATGACATCACAAACAAATGTGGGTCAAACTTCCCTCCTTACACACATTCTTCCCCAGTCATTTTCACGTCCTCATCCTTTCTGTCCCACACTGTTCACACAGTAACTGGCAACTTGTGAAACAGGGAGAAACAGACCAACGAAAAACACTTTATCTGTGGTATGCCTGGCATTGTCTCAAACAGTTGCAAGATAAAACCATTGCCATGACAACAGGCTAACGGCTGAAGATATGGTTGGAGGAGGGAACCCTCAAGAGACAGGGCGGCCTTGCTTTGGCCAAAATTCCCTGCTCAGTCGTTGATTGAGGAGTTTTGCCCGTGGAGCTGTTGACAGTGAACATGCTGATTGTGAATGTCACAAATCTAGCAGGCATAAAGAGATGACTGAGAGAAGCTCAGGGAGACTTCAGAACTTTAGGACTTCACTACTAAAGTGATGAACACTCTCACAGAGGGGACCCCCCATGGCTGGACCGACACTGGAACACAGACTAGCAGTTTCTTCCTCTGTCCATCCCTATCCCCCTCACCACCCTTCTTCCTTTTTCCCCTCACGAAGCTGCTAAGTAACACAAGGCTTATATTAACTTCTTATAAAGTTGTATAGTTCATCTGCACAGCTCAGATAGATACAATTGTAGGAGTGCCAATGCTTTTAAGACAAACATAGCACAGAGATTCTCATTAAAATTGATACCTTTACACTCTGGGCATCAGTTTCACTGTAATCTAACCAGAGGGATTTGCAAAACTGGTCACCCCTCCCTCCCTTTATGGGCAGAAGGTGACAGCACAGGGACTTGTGACACTGAGAGAAGCCAGATCCCAGTTGCACAGCCTGGAGCCACAGTCACATGCACAGGCAGCAGAAGGTAAGTCCATTCAGATCTTCCTTAAAGGTGTATAGATGCAGTGCAGCAAACACATCTGCCCTGAGGGGGCAAAGCATCTTCACTGCAGGTGGGACATGCATGAGAATTTAGCTACTCTGCCCTTGAAAATTTCCACTCAGGAAATACAAGGCTTACCTATTGGGATAGTTGGAATTAAAAACACCCCTAAATCAAGGGCAAAACTTCTGCTAGTTGTAAGTTGCTCATCTATATCAACTAGAAGCTATAGGATTGTTTTACTGTGTTTGTTTGCTTGCTTTCTACTTTGGGGGGGAAAAAAAGCAACCTGTCTTTTATGAATATGATGGCTTAACTCTTGGTGTTGACACTTTCAGCCATTCATCAAAGGCAGACACAGAATTCCATATGAACTGTATAAGCCTGGATACCAGGGACAATGGACAATGAGGTCTTCTAAGAGGTGTTAGAAACCATAGCTATAAGGACTGCTATTCACATACTGAAAATGAAGATTAGAACCCACGTGCAGGTGATTTGAAGTTTGTAACTGTGGAAATTCAGGTGTTTTCCTGTAGCCATGAATTAACTTGCAGTTGTTCATTCTCATTTCCTCTTCTGCCATCAGATTCCCACCAAGCTTAGTATTTGGCTCCATTTTAGGCTCCAATTTATGCCACAAACCAATGACGCTGATGATGCAGGTTGTCTCTCCAAAAGAGATGAAAAACCAGGGCTGAACATGAAACATAACTGAACACTGAGCCTTGACTACGAAAGCAGATGAAGGTGTTATTAACCCCATCAAACTCTCCCACATTTCCTGCTTCACAGAGGCAGGGCAGATACCAGCTCCTTGAAAGAAGGCTGCTGTTCTGATGAGCCTGAGACCCTCCTCAGCACTGTGAGCACTCAGCATGTCCAGTAGCTGCTATTAAATTACCTGTCCTCTGCCTCATTCTACTTAGCATCCATCCATTAAAAACATGCTCTAGGATGATACAGAAACATCTCAGTTCCCATATACATGATGCAAATGTTTCTCAAATACACAGTCATTGCCTCGTCTATTTAACACCTTGCCCTACACAGCCTGGTCATCTCTCAAGTCAGCTGTGAGACACTGCAGCCCTGAATGGGCCAGGAGGGGAGTTCTACATGTGTAAATCCTCCCTGACAGCATTCACACCCTCATTTGTTTGCTCCCTGACTGTCCTTCTAGCTGTGTTTGCAAAACATGGAATAAGAAGTAAACAGTGCAAAATGTGTCCAGTCACTGTGTATATCAGGTTTCCTAAGCAGATAACAAAAAATATTCTAAGTCACATTAATTATACAATTCTCAATCAAAGAACAACAACCCTAGAAAGCAAATATCTCCAAGAATAATATCATGGAAGAACCAGATAAAAAATATTGTTATAAAAGCAAACAGACAGCTGTTATTTCAGAAATTCTATGGAGGAACTTCAGATGCTGAACACATCTTAAAACTAAACCACTTTTCACTGGAAAAATATCAAGTTAGTTGCCTTCAATCCAATTGCTTTCATTTGCCCCGTAGCATTTCTCAGACAAGAGACTGCTCAGGACAACCTAAGAGCAAAGTAACTGTCAGCTGTTAAGAATTCGGCAAAGCACTGATGTGGAAAGGAAGAAGATATCATGAGCAAATGATTTTTTAATTAGTATTTTGTATTTCTGCAGAATTCCAACATATCTTTCCCCTTCCCAGCCTTTCCATGACCTGCTGCACAGAGTATAAGGGTGAGCCCCATCCCTGATGCCTGCAGAGCAGAGCTCTGTGCTGATGCTGAGCTCAGCTTTCTGCAGGGATCACACTGCATGAGACCTGCTGCCTCACAGCAACAGCGAGCGCTCTTCGTGGCGTGTCCCATCTGCTGCTGCCCGTCTGCAGCCATGCTCTACCCTTAATCTCTTCTTAGACCTTTTGACTTGAAATCTTAGTGTAATTGTAGCTTTAAACTGTTCTTTGAGATTATTTTCGGAGTACAATGAATTCACGAGAGACTTGGTTTTAAAAGTGCAGCCTGGATATAAACCTTACCTACTATGTAGTCGTACCGTGGATACAGGAATTGTATCTAGCTTAAACCTGGGGAAGAAAGCCCCAGGATCAAAGCCAGACTTTGTAGACATATTTAATTATGTATTACTGGTAAAGCAATAAAAGCTTACAATATGGGCTCTATTCACAAAAAGGACATTGTTTTGTCATGTTCTTCTTGTAAATTCCTTAAGCGTGACTCAAAGTGTCATTTTACATGAGATTCATAAAGACAAATGTCAGTTCTACATGGGTGTACCAATGTGTTACAGAATTTAATCAAAAGCAAATGTGCATGTTGAAATCCTATGTGTCATTAAGAGCATTTTTGCCCATAAATTGGAATTCCTATTATGGTCAACAGACTGAGCTCCTACGCAATAAAGCCAAACTAGGCCTTCTGCATTTCCTGAAAAAGTATAGCAAACCATTTATAAATGCCATTATTAAACAAAATGTTCTCTGAGGGAACTATTATCTCAGGGAAGTACTTCAGGAAGAGTCTCCATACTTGCATTCCTGCTTCCGTTTCAAGTATTGTCAGAGATGAGGGCTCAAACAATGCATGGAGCTAAAGCATCTCTTAAGAGAGTTTGGTCCTGTTTTTATGAGAAAAAGAAAGTTAAAGTACCTGGAGGGTCAGGAGTTTCTGCTGGAAGACTTAGGAGACACACCACTGGGAAAAAGGAGAAGGCCAGCAAAACAAAGCTGGGTTGAAGATGAGGTGCTGGGAATCGAAACATCAACAACACTCTGAATATTAATTTTTATCACTATTGTAGCAATGCAATAAAAAGATAATAGAAAACTCACTTTTTAACTCTAAATTAGGGCATTAAAAAATAAATCAGAAGCCTCACAGAAAGAGTTACAGTCACAATTATGGTGAAAAAGGAACTGACAGGAAATATGGATTCTGAGACAATTCTTAACCTGGCATAGTTAATCTCCCATCCTTTAATGGCTACATACCAAAGCACACAAGCTGTACATCACTTAATTTCAGTTAGTGAATAAAGCCCCATAAAATAGAATTTACTGATAGAGGGATAACAGTGTCTAAATCGCACTCAGAGGAAGAAATAAGCAGCTGAAAGACAAAAGAACTCAGAGTTTGCAGAAAGTTCAATGGATAGTCACAAAAGCTGCCAATCGCACAGAAAGGAAGCAAACTGACAACACATGTTCAGAAAGCAAAGGCAACCACTCACTACTGCTGTTCTGTGAAATACTTCTCCAAACATACATTTCCATTCCACAGACATGGGCAGCAAGTGGTGCCACCTGATTCTTTAAATACAGAACACATTTAGAGCTTGTTCCTTAATTCTGATATACATCCTGGTTGATTCCACTATTTAAAAAAAAAAAATTAAAAAAAAAAAATCACTTCTACTGCAAAACTGGGTGAAAAAACAGATTCTTGATTTTTATTAGCTATTTTAGCCCATGTCTCTTAACTTCCCCTGGGAATGTGGCACATAAGTTCTTTCTCTACCAGCTTTCCCACACACAGGCATGTCCTGATGGAGCAGAATACTTATCCCCCAAGGAAAATATTATTGGCCGCTCTGAAGGAAACATATCACTTGTCTGAATGCTGCTGATGCTGGCTCTGAGTCAATGGACTTGTGTGTATTTAGGGACAGATATGCCCATATCTGCATAGAACACTGTGCTTTCTTTAATTTTCCATTTAGAGAATTATCACATACAAATCACATGATCAACCTTTTTAGTCTTTCTTTTCTTTTTCCCTGAAGTCTGAGTTAGAGTCCAGTTCAGGTAAATGTCAACTATCCCACAGAAAACCACATGTGGCATCCACTATGAGAAATAAATACTCCTGAAGCTCATCACAGACATGGAGACAGATCCACATGTGTGAGAAAGCACCACTGGCTTTCTGAAAAGCATAAGGAAAAATGACTTACCCAGCAACTTGATGGGATACCAAGTTCTGAGTTTCCTAGTGATGTTTCTTATTCTTTAACATCCCTGCTTGGTTTTGACTTAATCCATTCTGTGTGGTTACTTTGTGTGCTATAGGAGTCTTACACGACGCATAATGTCTTCAGAACAGTGCCTCCCTAGTGAACAGCCCCATCCCTCTGGTTGGAAAGGCAACCCCCAAATCTGGAGCTGCTCTGGGCCAAACAGGCAGCCCAGCAGCACACATCTAATGCTCCATTCCTCAGCCTGGGAGCCGTGAGCTCACATCAGGACATCCCTAGCACCTGGTGCCTCCACACCTTTAAGTGGGAAAACATCTTCAGAGGCTACTAAAGGGAAAGGGAGGTTTGGTGCAGAAATCTGGAAAATTACTTGTTCAACACCAAGGGAGAAAATCATTCTTAGGAGTAGAATTCTAAGTAGCATGCTGTATCCTTGACATTTTTGAGACTACACCAAGGTGAAGCATGGAGACCAGTGGCCTTGACTGATCCAGGAAGGTAGTTCTATCCATCCTTCAGAGATACTGGCTAATGAGGAGTTCAGCTAGTCTCTAGGGCAAGGAGCAGCAGCGAGAAGGGTGATGTGGTCCATTGCAGTACAGTGTTGCTATGTTTCCATCCCCCAGAGCAGCTGACAACAGATAAATTGGACACCTCTTTAAAGACAAATTGCATCTAACAAAAATTTTAGGAAATGCAAATTCTAGTCAGAATGCAGGATTATCACTTGGACTTGATCTAACAGACAGATTTCATAGAGATAAAAATGATGAAATTACAACAGATCAGAAACAGACAAAAATGGAGCAACTGAGGATATCCTATCCTGTTGTAACCGAGAAAAAACAATTGTGTCCTCATGATAAGATCAGTTTGATACTGAAATAGGGTCAGCGTAAGATCTACATAATAAGAGAATGACAAACTTAAGCAATAAAATCCAAGACAGACCAGGCAATACCAAGCCCAGAATAAATGCAAGGTAGTTCCATTCTCATAAAAGGACCCACACAACTATGAGACATAAAATATTACTAAGACATCCCTCCACAAGAGAAAAAAAAAAAAAATACTGCAGATGAACATTCTTACAGCAACTCTAAACCAGGCTGTTTTGCACTATCCACTAACCTGGAACCAAATGTGTGTTTGACGTTCCTCAGCTAGGACAGGGCGCTATTTCAATCCACAAGCTACTTTTCACTACCATTCATTATCAGCTATACCTGAGGTCTGTCCACATCTAAGGCTACAAAAAACATTCTGCAGGGAAGTGAAGTGTCAGTACCATCTCATAACACCCACACACACCCCCAGTGCAGTAGCATCTGTTTATTAAAGCTTTACCATGCCAAGCCCTGGAGACTTTCTTTGTACTGCTTCAAGAGCACTCCTTTCCAGACCAGCTCTGAATAAACTCTCCTGCTCACCCCAGGACTGGGAGCTCAGCTTCCTCTACACCAACAGAAAACCCAGGGAATGCAGTGTTTGCAGGAGTAACCAAGCTGTACAGCGCCAGCAAGAAATGCATGGAGTTTTAAGACACAGTTATAATGGTTTCCCTGCAGATCTCTCCTGGGTATCATAAATTTCTCTCATTCACTGTACAGGTAATCCCATGAACTCTCAGCTGGGGTACTCAGCATCACCCAACAGTAAATGAGAGAAATTTATAACACACAAAAGAAATGGGCAGAGAAGCAGTCATACATGTATGCTAGAAGCATGAAAACCTTGTGAAAGAAACTGTAAAATAGTTCTCAACCTGCTTCAATATTGGTTTAACAGTCAGAAGAAAAAGCTTTATTATTTAAGCAAAGTTCACTATGAAGTTTATATTAAAGCTCCATTTAAATAATAAAAGTTCTGATTGTTAAAACTACTTGAAAGATGACAAATGTTTTGACACTCCTGCCTTGTCCTCTCACCTGCAAGTATCACAGATGACTTTGCAGCAAGACAGCAGCCATCAGGGGACAGCTGAAAAATACCAGCTGGAATTAAAAAAACATGCATCAGAGAACCCCACAGCATGCACTACTGACAACATACTCATTTCTCCGCAAAGTTATATGTTGGTTTAGCTGTACTGATTTTGAGGCCACCTCTGGCTTACTTTGAGTTGCATGGCTGGACAGGCATGATATCAAAGTTTCTTTTCCAAGGAGATAAAGGCTCACGCAGGGAGCAGCATGCTGTACTGGTGACGTCTAATGTAGCCCCTTTGTTTCACTACTGAAATAGGTCACTTCAGTAAACAAAGAAAATGCTTTCAATAAGAGCTGGAAAGGAGAGCCACAGAAGCGCTGAATGAATTATAGAGGTCTCTCCTCCTATCTGCCCACTAGCTCAAGCCATGGGGTTGTGCCACCATGTGCAAGCAGCACAAGCTGGCAGTGCAGGGACTTGGCAGATACATCCTATATATTACAGGGGTTTCCTACTTTTGACAGCTCTTGATCAGGCCCAGGCTGAAAGCCTTTTACAGCTGGTTTACAGGAAGTTGTCAACCAGGTTCATTCATCCAGAATGAATCCAGGTGTGCTCTGGGATTGACCAGCAATGGGAAGCACAGCATAAAGTGGGAGACAAACCAAATGAATCTCAACACGTCTCCACACCTCATGTAGAAACTGGGCTCCAAATGACTGCCAGGCTGTATCCCACTGAGCCTCTTCAACACCATGGGCAGGCACCAGCGTACCACTCAAAGGAGCACTGGAGCCAGGTTGTGTCCCAAATCCTTGTTTATCCCCCCACAGTCTCAACTCATGAATTCCATCCAACACTTAAGTAATGCTGAGGCATTTCTTTCCATACTGATATATGTCTACCAACTCTGTCTGAGGGATAATGAGGCAAAGGAGTGACTTGATTTCATTTCCAGTCACATCATCAATGAGATCAGCACTCGAACGTCCCAGTCCAAGCAGTTCTGCTCTGTAGCCAGACTGAAATACACATAGGAAGCACACACCAAGAATGACCAAAAATTAATCAAGAACTAATAGAAATTCCATATCTTTGGAAAAGGATATGGACTTAAATGACTTGACCTGTCTAGATTGTCAGACAAGATGGCAACTCAATTATGTCATGCCACTCCATGGGAGACAAGAAGGATCACTGCAGAATACTTCATCCAGCAGAAAAACACAGCAATGCAAAAAAAATAAGACAATTTCAAATACATGTCTAAAATGCAATCAAATGGAGGCACTCTTGAGCTAGTTTTGAGCTCCTTGGGCTTGCAGGTAGTTGGCAGCCCACCCAGGACAGCAGGGTACTCGTCATGGTATAACCACTCCATCAATAGATGGCATATGTGCCAAAGGTTTTTTTTTTTGATAGCTCCAGCTCCACACCCAGTGCTGCTGTTCCAGCTACACCCCTAGTTTATTTAAAGGTCACCAGAGTGTGACTTTGCAAGATGCAGAAAAGGCAGCGCTCCAGGTCCTGGCTCAAAGGAGGCTGAGAGTGGGAGGATGCTGTTTGTGTTTGCATTCATGCCGTGTAGCTCTAATGAGTCACTCTGATTGTCCAGAGTGAGAGACACATTGCAACATGTTGTCTCAGCTCATTACAGGACCAGTTATAATGAGCCTTTAAAAGGCTATAATCGCAGGGTTGCTAATGGACCTGGGTGATGTTTTCCCTGACAGATCTTTCTGTAGGTCAAGTGCTGATGCTGTTGGCAAGCCAAGTACAGATCTAAACACTTTTTCTATAATGAATAGCTTGGAGCTGGGCATTGCCTGAGTTGACTGCAGTCACCTGCTTTTCCAATGAAGCCTTGTTTTATTTACACAGAAAGGGCAGCTGTAATAGACCCAGAAGAAAGCAACATTTTCTTTAGTTGGAACGTTAACATGCTATGATGTGTGCAAAGAGTGGACCTCAGTCCCAAACACAGCAGATGAACCAAACATAACCAAACTGCATAGTGCTTCTTGTAGTTTGTTTCCTACACTTTCCTTCAGTATTTCTGCAGCCATCACCCACATCCCAGCCAGGCAGCGGGTCACATAACTCATGAGGCTTCCTTCCAGCAGTTCAACATCCAACAAGAAGCTACAAGGGATCTTTTAGAACAAAAGTAGTGATGTTCCAACTCTACAAGATACGTTCCATATCCTCAGGATATGTGAAATAACTTGTGCAAGAGCATAGCAACTAAGCAAAAGTATTGATATTTCTCAAAGATAAGGGGAAATCATTAAACATCCTTACCCAGAATTAATCATCTGTAATGATTTTCACACATTCAAATAAAACATAATTCAGAAAAGCTTCCTGATGTTTGCACGCTGCTTTACAAGAGAAAAAGAACATTTTATTCTTCAATAGGCTGACAAGAATCTGAGTAAAAGGATATTTGTGTGCTTTACTTCCCACGTGTTTGGAAGGGTTTTTGACTGGACTATCTCTCAGGAGTATAGAAATATGGAAAGAGAAAGAGGTGGAGTTGAGCTTCTCCCCAGGTTTGGCTCCCAAAAAGTCATGATCTGTCCCAAAACAAGTTGTGGAACTGCAGGCGTACTCAGCTATTGAAGCAGAAAATCCACCATTCAAGAATTCTACAACAGCCTATGAAAACTTGCATGGAATTTCTAATTGGCAGATTACACAGACCTATCGCAAAATGTAAGTAATGGTTTTTAAATTGATATGTGAACTGAGATTAACTTAATGAAAGCTAAATGCAACTTTAAGTTAAATAAGGATCATTTCTGGCTGAACAAATGGCTAGCTTCAAGACATGGTAGAGGAAGTACTTACATGGTGTATTAGAAAGCACTGCAACACATTACAGCACATGACATGCTTCTCCCCAAATAAAGAGCATCACACTCTGAACTTGATCATCTGACTGGTGCCACCCAAACAGTAACACGCACAAACAGAAAGGTATAATCTCCAGCTTTTAAATGAGTAGCATGTCATACGTTAATAAATAAGTCTTGGCCTTTGCACAGCGCTGAACCTATTTACAGCAAAGCACTGCCTACTGCAGAGTCATGCTGAAAAACAGAGTTAACTACTGGATAAAAACCCAAGGAAGAAAATAGATATGACAAAGTGCTGCTACCCTAGCAGCAATACATACAGGTCAAGTAGATATGAGATCTCAGCTACATTATTTGTGATTGCAGCAATCATAAATAGGGTAGGAGAAATGGTGAAATATATATAATATATCTGTCTTTCTGATGTAGCATAAAACTGACATCTTGCCCATTCCTTGACATTAAAGATCCTGCTGTTAAGTCTGCTTTTTTACTTATTTATCATGGAACAAAAGGGCTATTTTTCATGGAGTAAAACGGTAGATTTCTGGAAGTGAAACAGCATTTCATAAACAGATATTTTAAGAGACATTGTCAACCAAATAATGCTTTATAAGGCTCTAGACATGATTCAGTGCTTGTCTGAAAAACAACTTTTTTTATTCAGTTCTAGCTCACAGAAATTTTTCTGTTCTATCAAGTTCCTACTTTTTCCTTCTCATCAATATCTCTGAAAGGAGAAGGCCCCTTAAATGGCTTAAGAGCCTACCGTGAGAAGCAGACCATAAAGATCAACAAAGGCAGGAGGGATAATGAACAATAAGATGCTCTCTCCTTATAGAAAATTATGTTTCCCTTCATAAATATCAAACCTCTTCAATCACCTTTCCTACACCCTATCTGCTTTTTCTCACCTCATACAGATTCTCAAAATACTTGATTTCATACACCTTTAAATAAGTGATAGGCAGCTCTGAAAAGATAATATAATTAAACGTAAGTACAACGGGATCATATATTGAAAGGCATAACCCTGTTACCTTGCCCTCTGTGCTTTTTCTGAAGCCAAAAAACTACTGAGTGGAAATACCTCTCTCAGGCACTATCTGTACGTGCACAGGAAGCAACAAATGGGCGGAAACATGAATTTACCATTTTTGATAATATGTTTTTAGCTGGCAAATTTATGAGAGTACTGAAGGTGTTAAAGTCTTCCCAACAGCAATAGCTCAAAACCCAAGAGTTGGATGAACCCCAAGAGCTGGAACAACACCTCTGATACACTGCAATTTCTGATGTTCAAATCTTTAATCTGAATGGATAAAATTATTTTTGGGTCATGTCTGGAATAACTGTGACTGGGGACTAAACTAAACTTGTGGAATATAAAAAGCAACCCCTTCAACCAAAGCCCAGGTACATCCATCTGCTATGTATTCACAACAGCACAAAAAGGAATAGGTAAGGAGAAAGCCATGAGAAATGGCATTGCTTGATGTCATGCAAGAGCTTGCTGCCCCTGCACACCCCTTGGCACTACATGAGTTGCAGTAGCCCATATCTTCCTTGAGCACTGTTTTCAGAGCTCCACACATCAACCTTCAGCTCTTCAAACAGACATCATCAAATTGATAAATCCAATCATCCTTCCACCACCAGTGTTGCTCATAAAATCATAGCCTTAAGTGCTGCATGTAACTTTTCCTTAAAAACCTCCAGGGGAGGTAACTCCACCACATGCCTCCTGCCTGTTCCAATACCTCCCTACTCTTCTTAAAAAGATACTCTCCCACATATTCGATACGAATGAACAAACCTATGGCAAACTGAAGCAATAGCACGTGCTTTGCTTATTTATATAAGAAGGGATCACTTGCTGATTTGTTAATCTTGAAGCCTACATGCAAACAGCTATTTCAAAAGCTGCCTGAGGAGCCAAATGTTCAGGCCTTGGGAACTACCACTCTTAAGGTGATTTATGAAGCCTTACCCTACTGCTAGGTAGGGCTGCACTGGATAAAATCCTCATCTTTGTTGCTAAGCAAATAGCTGATATGAGGTCTTCTGAAAGTGTCTCATGACTGCACAGTACAAGCTTGATACCAGTAAAATCCAGCCATATACTGAACAAGTTAAACAATGCTGGAAATGCCTTATGAAACAGGGTGTACAGCAAAGGAGACAATGACAATCAGGACACAAAGCCTACACAGCAACAGCAAGTAAAACAAAAAAAAAACTCACCCCTTCTAATGACCAGCAAAGGCTGAAGAGAAGCACAATCTGAATCCAGAAAAAAGCTGCTCCCTTCCCTGCTAACCCTTAAATGAGGATGAAGAGGGTGGATCCTGATTCCACACCTTGTGGTCAATCAGGTACATTGCTTGCACCTGAGCTCCCTGGGTCAGCCGTGCCTTCTCACCTGGTGCTCTACTCTTGGTTCAGGCTGTGGTAATTCCACTGTGCAAGAGAAGGAATGGTTTCATGGGATAGATGAATGGTGCCTCAAATAGTGTAATTCAACTTTTGCCTTACTACTGAACTCCTGTAAAATGGCAGGCACACCATTTAAATCTAGATTGTCGTAGTTGGCTACAAACAGTAATTTCCATCTTAATGGCTCGAAATCACATTCAACATCTTGTTTTGCAAAGCAATGAGAAAATAAAATTGCTGGATACATTAAAAGTATTAACCCAGTGTCACTTGTGGGATGTACGATGTGCAATGTTCATCTGTCTCCAAACTGTGCGTCCCAGTAAGAAGATGGCGTTAAATCTTCACTTTACAGAGTCATGCTGAATGTTTTTGTTTATGTCTGTGGGGTGCACTGCAATGGGAATGAGGGAAAGACAGAAAGTGCAGTAAGGAAAGTGGGCCGAGCTCTGCACTGGCAGGAAACATTGATGTGGGGCCAAGACGTTTTGTCATTATTTACTTGACAAAGTAAACACAACCAGAAATGTCTATAAAATATTTTTTTAACGGGCATAATCCTGAGCATTTCAGACCAGTTTTTGAAAGGCTTGAAATACCTGAAGAACTAGTTAAAATCCTCATCAGAAAATGAAGAAGGGTGCCTGAAGGAACGTGCTGTGGTGTCCGAGAGCAGAAGAAATGAGTTCCAGACTGCTTCTCCACCTGTGGTAGCATTTTGCATGGAAAAACAAACTGCTTTGAAAAATGTATAGGGAAGCAGGAAATCTGGAGTCTAAAATATAGCAACATACACAAACCCTTGCTTTATAATTGCGCGCACTGTAGACCATCTGTTTAGCAGTTAAATACACTGCCATTTAAATGAGTAAGTACATTTAATGGACAAAGTATTAAGATCACTGAGGGGTGAAGTTTTATATTTGCAGTGTGTAAATGCCGGAGTGGAACCACTTGTACATTCTCAACGCTACACACCTTTAAAATAACTAAGAAAAATGACTACTTACCTGCTGCATACCAAAACCTGGCTCATTTTAGGCAAATCATTACAAACTGGAATGGATTGAATTGAAGCCTGATGGTCTCTCGGCCTCCATTCCAGAAGTATAAATCAGTCTGCACACATCCACTGTTGTTGTGAACTCTTTTAGCACATAGAAAGTGAAAATCACAGGAAGGGATGATTTAATGGCTTTGCTGTGAGTATTCATTGTCATTTCAATCATCTTTTAACTAAGACAGGAGCAGAGAGATCTTTCTTAAACACCTTAACTAATAAGTTGTCAGTGTTTAAACAACAATTACTTTCCAAAAATAATTTAAGGGGAAAAAAAAAGGGGGGGTGGGGGGAGAGCGAAATTAGCTGATATGATCAAGCCATATGGCTAATGTAATTGATTTGTTCGGATGTTTTTAAATGATGAAAAACAAAGCCGAATCGGCAGCGTAATATAATTAACGCATTTAACTGGAGGTGATACGTCCTATTTAGTTGGACAACAAATCGCGTCTTCCTGGTGTCTAAAATGAAATACGACGAGGGAGGGCCGCGCTGGGCCCTGAGCACACCCGGCCTGGGAGAACGAGTTCTGAGCAGCGGGGCGGGGGATCCCGCAGTGGTCTGGCCTGGGGGTGCCCCCGGGCCCGGGCTGTTCCCTGGGTCACGGCTCGGCTCCGGTCCCCGTGCGGCTCCGAACCCTTCTGAAATTGCTGCTGGAGCTTGGATTCGATCCGTGATTTTTAAGACTTGCTCGCCGTCAAACAGAGCCGATACTCTCTTCTGGTTGAGTCATACTCAGCAAAACAGACCGGAGCCATAATAAATCTGCGCTGGATGATGTATTTGTTTCTGTTTCTCTGCTCTGAAGTTTTTCGGTCCCTTCCTCAGCTGTCTGGAGGATGCCTTGTGTCCTCTGCCTGATCACTGCTGCGCGGGGGCTTCCGAACACGGGCTGTGTGCAACAATTTGTCAGGGGCGGTAAAGAGAGGAGATTTGGGGAAGCACAAGTTTCGTTTTCCTACACGCTGAGTGGGCTGCGAAAGTGGAGTTCGACAAAGGGCTCCCAGCACCTGGCGCGGACTGCACGGGGCTGGGGCTCTGCCCCGCTCGGAGCACCGCAGCACCCCTCAAACAGCACTCCCACCTCGGGGTGAGGTTCCCTTGATGGCACGTTTTCCCGGACAGAACCGACTCTGATCGGCACCTCACCCTGAAGGACAGAGTTCGGCCTCTGCATGCCGAGAGAAGTTGAATTCAATTAGGCAAAAGCCTCTTTTGCTTAGTCTGGAAACTATAGACGCGGCTTAACTGATCACTTCACCGCTGTGAAATTCGTTCCCATCGCTAATAAGTGCAGGTCTCATTAAGGTGCTCAGAACGGAGTTTTTAATAATGTGTTAATAATCCGAGCCCATTGGTCGGAAATGGAAGGCTTTGAACCCAGCTGGGGCTCGACGGAGCGGGCGGAGCCCGAGCAGGGGGGCACGGCATGGGCAGCGCATCGGGCTGGGCAGAGCGGGGAGCAGCGGAGGTTTCTTATAGACATGTACATATATATAATAAAAAATGAAAAAGAAAAAAAAAAAAGAAACTTCCAGACGGAATGTGTCATTTTGCAAGGAGAGCACCTGCTATGCGGATAGGTTGTTTTCTACCCCCTGGGGCAGCGCGACGTGCTCACGGGGCCGAACCCGGAGGGCACAGAGCCCCGGGTGCCCACAGCGTCCCCACATCCGCGGGCGGTGGTCGGAACCCCCGCGGGATGATGCCTTCAGCCGCAGAGATCGTCCTTGATTAATGAGTGATGGGGAATTTTGTTTCGCTCCCCAGACCGACCGGGCTGCACAAGGCCTTCAGAGATTGCTTTTCTGGTTGTAAGATTGACTTCCCTACCTCGTCTCCTTGGCTCGTTACTATTATCATCTGGGTTTAAATTTCTCTTTTTAAGCAGTGTAATCTTTCTTCGGTTGTTCGCCCCGGAGTAAAAATCAGGGCATCATTTTCACATCAAAGAGCTGTCAGCTCTCCCGTATGAATCGCTGCCCCCCGTACCCTCTCTCAACCACCACCCTTGACACCCGCGCATTCGGAGCGTACCGGAGATATATCGCTGTAATCACAGCCCTTATAATTGGCTTTGGCGCTCCGAAGCTGGCAGGAGGGGCCGGGCTGCTAGGACGGGGCTCACGCGGCTGCTCCCCGGGGAGGACCCCCCCAGGCCGGGAGCTCATGGGGGATAGGGAGGGGGCGCTGCCTCCGGCACCCCCTGTGCTCAGATCCGGGGCCCGAGGAGAAAGAGGAAGAGGAATGGAGCTCCCGGCCGGGGGAGGCCGAGGGCCGAGGGCTGCGGCTTCCTGCCCCCGACTCGTAAGGAAGTAAACCCAAATCGTGAAGAAAAAAAAAAAATACACTTTCTAGTCATGAAAAATGAGGGACGTTTCTGGTTTTATCATTTAGTTGGGGATTAATTAACACTAAATGGCTTCACCAGACGGAGCAGAAGGGAAAGGGCCCTTTCCGTTCACGCCCGAGGTCAGGCTCGAGGTGAGGAGCTGCAGACAGCCTCGGCCCGGCCGCAGGCTGCTCCGCTGTCGGCATCGAGGGGGGGCTGGGAAAGCCGAGCCCGGAGCGGTGCCGCCCCCCCCGCAGTCTCGACGCGCCCCGCAGACGGCAGCTGCCCGACCCGGGGAGCCGCGACGGTCCTCCATCACCCCCATCACCCCCATCACCCCGCGGCCCCGACGAAACCCGATTTGCGCCCCTGGTATCTCCGCGTCCCCTGGTGATTATTTTCTTGTTGATCGCTAACGCCAGCCCGACAGAGGTACCGTTAGAGAACGGCGTTATTAGGGAGCCCGACGGTAATTAGCGCTTCCCCTGCCACCGCGCCTATGGCACCGCGCAGCGCGTAGAGCCGTGTACAGCTGACAGCGCCGCCGCGGAGAGCGCTCTCGGGTAATGAGTCGGGGCCGCGCGGAGTCCTGCTAAAGGACACTCAGCCGAAGCCTCGTTGCGAGGACGGTAATTAATCGCGCCCTAGGAAGGCATTAAGTGCTCTCCCGGAGCGAGCTGCCGGCTCTCCAGAACAGAGCCTCAATTTGCCGGAGAACTCGCGGGAGCGTCTCCAGCGGAGTTCGCCTTTGTTGTTAAACCCACACATCCCCACGCGCAGCGCAGCGCCTTCGCCTTTCTTTGGT